>NC_139152.1:27867174-28070847 GCF_964270905.1 Leucopleurus acutus | reverse complement strand
CATCTTCTTTATGCATTCATCTGTTGATGGATGTTTAGGTTGCTTCCATGTCTTGGCTATTGTAAATAGTGCCACTACAAACATTGAGGTGCACGTATCTCTTCAAATTAGAGCTTTCCTCTTTTCTGGATTTATGCCCAGGAGTGAGATTGCTGGATCATATGGTACCTCTATTTTTAGTTTTTTAAGGAAACTCCATACTGTTTTCCATAGTGGCTGCACCAATTTACATTCCCACCAACAGTGTAGGAAGATTCCCTTTTCTCCACACCTTAGCCAGCATTTGTTTGTAGACATTTTAATAATGGCCATTCTGACTGATGTGACATGATACCTCATTGTAGTTTTGATTTGCATTTCTCTGATAATTAGCGATATTGAGCATCTTTTCACATGCCTATTGTCTTCTTTTTTTAAAAATCTTTATTGGAGTATAATTGCTTTAAAATGGTGTGTTAGTTTCTGCTTTACAACAAAATGAATCAGTTATACATATACATATGTTCCCATATCTCTTCCCTCTTGCCTCTCCCTCCTTCCCACCCTCCCTATCCCACCCCTCCAGGCGGTCACAAAGCACCGAGCTGATCTCCCTGTGCTATACGGCTGCTTCCCACTACCTATCTACCTTACGTTTGGTAGTGTATATATGTCCATGCCTCTCTCTTTCTTTGTCACAGCTTACCCTTCCCCCTCCCCATATGCTCAAGTCCATTCTCTAGTAGGTCTGTGTCTTTATTCCTGTCTTACCCCTACGTTCTTCATGACATTTTTTTTCTTAAATTCCATATATATGTGTTAGCATACGGTATTTGTCTCTCTCCTTCTGACTTACTTCACTCTGTATGACAGACTCTAGGTCTATCCACCTCATTACAAATAGCTCAATTTCATCTCTTTTTATGGCTGAGTAATATTCCATTGTATATATGTGCCACATCTTCTTTATCATTCATCCAATGATGGACACTTAGGTTGTTTCCATCTCCGGGCTATTGTAAATAGAGCTGCAGTGAACACTTTGGTACATGACTCTTTTTGAATTATGGTTTTCTCAGGGTATATGTCCAGTAGTGGGATTGCTGGGTCATATGGTAGTTCTATTTGTAGTTTTTTAAGGAACCTCCATACTGTTCTCCATAGTGGAGAACATGCCTATTGTCTTCTTTGCATATCTTCTTTGGAGAAATGTCTATTTAGGTCTCCTGCCCATTTTTTGAGTGGATTTTTGTTTTTGTTTTTGAGTTGTATGAGCTGTTTGTATACTTTGGAAATTAAACCCTTGTCAGTTGCATCTTTGCAAATATTTTCTCCCAGTACGTAGGTTGTCTTTTCATTTTGTTTATAGTTTCCTTTGCTGTGCAAAAGCTTATAAGTTTGCTTAGGTCCCATTTGTTTATTTTTGCTTTTATTTCTATTGCGTTGGGAGACTGACCTAAGAAAACATTGCTACAACTTATGTCAGAGAATGTTTTGCCTATGTTCTTTTCTAGGAGTTTTATGGTGTCATGTCTTATATTTAAGTCTTTGAGCCATTTTGAGTTCATTTTTGTGTATGATGTGGGGGAGTGTTCTAATTTCACTGATTTACGTGGGGTTGTCCAGCTTTCCCAATACCATTTGCTGAAGAGACTGTCTTTTCTCCACTGTATATTCTTGCCTCCTTTGTTGAAGATTGACTGTAGGCATGTGGGTTTATTTCTGGCTCTCTATTCTGTTCCATTGATCTTTGTCTTTTTTGTGTGCCAATACCATGCTGTTCTGATTACTGTAGCTTTGTAGTATTGTTTGAAGTCTGGAAGGGTTATGCCTCCAGCTTTGTTATTTTTCCTCAACATTGCTTTGGCAATTCTGGGTCTTTTGTGGTTCCATATAAATTTTGCGGTTATTTGTCCCTCCCTTCCGGCAACCACCAGTTTGTTCTTTGTATCTGTGAGTATATTTCTGTTTTGTTGTGTTTGTTTTGTTTTTTAGATTCCACATATGAGTGAAATTACATGGTATTTGTCTTTCTCTTTCTGATTTATTTCACTTAGCATAATACACTCAAGTTCTATCCATATTATTGCAAATGACAAGATTTTATTCTTTTTCTATGACTGAGTAGTATTCCATTGTATACATCTATACCACATCTTCCTTATCCATTTATCTATCAATGAAAACAGGTGGCTTCCATATCTTGGCTACTGTAAATAATGCTGCAATGAACATAGAGTTGCATATATATTTTCAAAAGAGTGTTTTTGTTTTCTTCAGATAATACCCAGTAGTGTAATTGCTGGCCCATATGGTAGTTCTATTTTTTCATTTTTTAAAGGAACCTCCACACTGTTTTCTATAGTGGTTGCACCAAGTTACAATTTCCACCAGCATTGTATTCTCTTTTCTCCATGTCCTCACCAAAAATTTTTTCTTGTCTTTTGATAATTGCCATTCTGACAGGTGTGAGGTGGTATCTCATTGTGGTTTTTGACTTGCATTTCCCTAATGATTAGTGATGTTGAACACCTTTACATGTGTTTATTGGCCATCAGTATGTTTTTGTTTGAAAAATGTCTATTCATGTCCTCTTCCCAATTTTTAATCACGTTGTTTGCTTTTTCAATGTTGAGTTGTATGAGTTCTTTGTATATTTTGGCTATTAACCCCTTTTCATATATATGATTTGCAGATATCTTCTCCCACTCAGTAGGCAGCCTTTTTGTTTTGTTGATAGTTTCCTTCCCTGTGCAAAAGCTTTTTTAGTTTGATCTAGTCCCATTGGTTTAATTATGCTTTTGGTTTCCTTGCCTGAGGAGACACATCCAAAAAAATATTGCTAAACCAATATCAAAGAAGTTACTGCCTGTTTTCTTCTAGGAATTGTATGGTTTTGTTTCTTACATTTAGGTCTTTAATCCATTTGGAGTTTATTTCTTTATATGGTGTGATCACCATATAAAGAATCAATTTGATTCTTTTGAATGTAGCTGTCCAGGTTTCCAACAACATTTATTGAAGAAGCTTTATCTCATTGTATTTTCTTGCCTCCTTTGATGTAGATTAATTGCCTAGCTAAGTGTGAGTTCATTTCTGAACTCTCTATTCTGTTCCATTGATTGTTTTTGTGCCAGCACCATACAGTTTTGGTTACTGTAGCTTTGCAGAATAGTTTGAAGTCAGGGAGCATGATACCTCCAGCTTTGTTCTTCTTTCCCAAAATTGCTTTGGCTATTCAAGGTTTTTTGTGGTTCCATAAAAATTTTAGTGTTATTAGTCCTAGTTCTGTAAAAAATGCCATTGGTATTTTCATAGGTATTGCACTGAGTCTGTAGATTGCTTTGGGTAGTATGGACATTTTAATTGTATTGATTCATCCAATTCATGAACACAGTATATTTTTCCATTTATTTGTATTGTCTTCAATTTCTTTCCTCAAAGTCTTGGAGTTTTCAGAGTAAAGATCTTTCACCTTCTTGGTTAAATTTATTCCTAGATATTTTATCCTTTTGATGCAGTTTTAAATAGGATGCTTTTCTTTAGTTCTCTTTCTGACAGTTTGTTATTAGTGTATAAAATGCAACAGATTTCTGTATATTAGGGGGTTTTTTTTTGCAGTACATGGGTCTCTCACTCTTGTGGCCTCTCCCATTGCAGAGCACAGGCTCCGGATGTGCAGGCTCAGTGGCCATGGCTCATGGGCCCAGCCGCTCCGTGGCATGTGGGATCTTCCCGGACCGGGGCACGAACCCGTGTCCCCTGCATTGGCAGGCAGACTCTCAACCACTGTGCCACCAGGGAAGCCCCTGTATATTAGATTTTTATCCTTCAACATTACTGAATTCTTTTATTAGTCCTACTACTTTTTTGGTGGAGTCTTTGACATTATATATAGTGTCAGATCATCTGAAAACAGTGACAGTTTTACTTCTTCCTTTCCAATTTGGATGACTTTTATTTCTTTTTCTTGACTAATTATTGTGGCTAGAAGTTCCAGTACTATGTTGCATAAAAGTGGCAAGAATGGGCATCTTTGTCTTGTTCCTGATCTTAAAGCAAATGCTTTCAACTTTTCACCATTGAGTATGATATTAGCTATGGGTTTATCATATATGGCCTTTAGTATGTTGAGGTATACTCCTTCTAGGCCCACTTTGATGAGAGTTTTTATCATAAATTAATTTTGAATTTTATCAAATGGTTTTTCAGTACCTATTGAGATGATCATATGATTTTTATCCTTTGTTTTGTTAATATGGTGTATCACATTGATTAATTTGTGTGTATTGTACCATCCTTGCATCCCTGGAATGAATCCAACTTGATCATTCTCTCTTTATCTTTAACTTTTTCCATTTTAATTATAATATGCCTTGGTGTGGATATCTTTAGGTTCATCTTGTTTGGAACTGTCAGTGCTTCCTATACCTGGATGTGCACAGGTTAGGGAAGTTTTCAACCATTATTTCTTCAAATACATTTTCCGTCTCTTTGTCTTTCTCTCCTTTTTCTGGGAACTCTGTAAATGTTATAATGCTTGATTTTTATCCTAGAGGTAAGGTCCCCTAAACTCTCCTCATTTAAAAAAGAAAATCCTTTCTTCTATTTGCTGTTTTTATTGGGTGATTTTACTATTCTATCTTTTATATTGCTTGTTTTTCTTTGTCATATAATCTGCTGTTGATTTCCTCTAGTGTATTTTTATTTCATTTATTGTACTCTTCATTTCTGATTGATTCATTATTATATTTTCTAAGTCTTTGTGAAGTTCTCACTGAATTTTCCCATTCTTTTCCTGAGTTGGGTGGACATTCTTGTGACTGTTTCTATGAACTCTTTCAGTTAAATTACTTGTTCCCATTTCATCAGGGTTTTCTCTGGGGTTTTATTTTGTTCTTTTGTTTAGAACATATTCTTCTGTCTCCTCATTTTGTTTGACTTTAGTTTTTGTTTCTATGAATTAGGCAAAACAGCTAATTCTCTACAGTCTTGATGGAGTTGCCTGTGTGGCTGAATCTCCTGTGTATATTGCTTGTGCCTAGTGGCTTTGGTAGGCTGGCTGGAGTGGGAGCAGTCCAGGCCAAGTGTGGTTTCTGGGTAGTGCTGTGCCTGAGGCCACTTTGGTGGGGCACTGAAGCTGGTTCGGGTCAGTCTGGAGGGCAGTACTTTGGGAGTGCTACACTGGATGTCACCTTGGCAGGATGGCTGGGGCTGGTGCTGGAGTGGGTATGGGCTGGGAGGAGTCCCAGAGGGACTCAAACAATGGTGAGTCCCTGGTACCTCTGACCCCAGAGAGGGGCCAGTAGTGCCCTGCTCATTTGGCAGAATCTCTAGGATTAGTAAATGGATTTTCTTTTCATATAGTTTAGATGCTCTTTAAACTGCCATTTTTTTCACGGTATCCCAGAAAAGGTGAGTATGTGCCTGGGCCCCTCAGCAATATCTCCCCCTACTGCAGGTTACTGCAATGAGGGTGTGGTTCCCATAGATACCATGTCTCTGTCTTTCCTACCCATTTCTATATGGTCTTTCTATGTGCAGTAGCTGTTCAATCAGTCCTCAGGTCTTCTGGAGGAAATACTGTATATGTAAAGTGTAGATTCAGTATGTCTGTGGGAGAAGGTGAGCTTAGGGTCTTCTTATCCTGCCATTTTGCCCTTCACCCCAACACCTACTCAACTTTTTTTTTTTTTTTTTTGCGGTACACGGGCCCCTCACTGTTGTGGCCTCTCCCATTGCAGAGCACAGGCTCCAGACCCGCAGGCTCAGTGGCCATGGCTCACAGGCCCAGCCACTCTGCGGCATGTGGGATCTTCCCAGACTGCGGCCCGAACCCGTGTCCCCTGCATCGGCAGGTGGACCCCCAACCACTGCACCACCAGGGAAGCCCCTACTCAACTTTTAACAACAGACTGTTAAAAGGGACTTTGTCTCACAGATATTTTATTTTCAATAAATCACCAAAGCCTAAGTTCTTTAGTGACTAGACTTCACTTCCTCTTAACTACAGGCAGAGACAGAGACAGAGAAAGACAGAGAGAGATAGTGGCCCATGAATGGTAGACAAGCTACATGGCAATTGCACTCTTTACATTTAGAACAATGTAGGAACTTAAATTGGAAATTATGTAGATGCTATGAATATAGGCAAAAAAAAATCATCTTGCTTTTTAAACAACCTCAACTATTATGATTCAAAATTTAACTTTTAGATATGCATTAACTTTGAATTTTTGTTTTGTGCAGCAGAATGCTGTAATGAATATTACAGGAATGTAATACTTAAACTGCTAATAAAAGGCTAATATAATCATTGTTGTGGACTCTGGAACAAACTGACCATGGCTTTGCATCCTTGCTGTGTCATTTATCTGTATGTCTTTGAGCAAGTTACTAGATCTCTCTAAGTCTTAATTATCTTATCTGCAAAATGGGGATTATGAGAAGGTGAACCATAGTTTGTTGAATAGACTAAATAGGTGCCTAGCATAGAGCCAGATGTTTGCAAATGCTCAGTATACATTAGCAGCCAAGAAGTATAAACAGAATGATATCACTGGAATATGGTTTTGGTTGTTGTAGTTGACATATTAAACAGGAAAGAAGATCTTGGTGCTAAAAATGGCTATGTCCTATTATAATAGTGAAGATAGTTTTAGGTGGTATGCTTTTCTATTTAGGTTGGAAAGTTTTGTGTGAGAGATAATTTAAATCTATTTAGTTACTGTATGCTCTGATTCAGTGAGTAGATACTATTTCTTCTTTTATGATATATATACTCACACTGATAGCTAGCATGCCCCTCATCTCCCACCTGACTTGACTCTTCCTTTCCCACTGGGCATGTCTCCTCCTCTTGTTCCCCTCACCAACCTCTGCATGCACTTATAAAGTGTATCTTATGAAACCTCAAGAGTTAATGACACTGGTTATCTTCCGTATGTTCCTTTCCAATATTCTTCACCCTGTTCGGTGCCTTAAGTGGCTGGCCTATTTGTCCGCAAACTCTGCTCTCTGAGTTCTGGCAAGAGCTGTTAGGACAGAAGGAGAATGACATTTGGATATGTATTCTCTTTAGATCTTTCTCTGAGAGATTGCCTCAGGATGGCTATGTCCTTTATCTGAGGGTACTGTTCCTCTCAAATTAGGCTATTCTTATTACCGCTTCTTTCTGAATTCAGGTAAATGTCCCCACCCCCTTGCCCTTTCAGACATAGGGGTCATTACCACCTCTACTCTTACCCGCACCAGGGCACCACACCATCTCTTGTGATTTCCATACTTCCTGCTCACATCACTGTAGATGGGCCCATCATTAAGCCCTCTGGAATTACTCTAATTTGTGTGTGTCGTTTGTTTCTTCTTGTATCCTTGAATGATACCACAAAGAAAGGAAATGATTCCTGATTACAAACAGTTTAATTTCCTGTAACGTTCTTAGACCATGCCATGTGTCTAAGATGTTTCGTGTGTTTATTACCTTTAGGGAAGCTAAATTAGTCCATTAAATTCTTGATAATAAGACAAGGCCTTCAACCACAAAAAGAACCATTACATTGTTGAAATTTTCTAATCTTTTGTTTTTTTTAACATCATTATTGGAGTATAATTGCTTTACACTGTTGTATTAGTTTCTGCTGTATAAAAAAGTGAATCAGCTATATGTATACATATATCCCCATATCCCCTCCCTCTTGTGTCTCTCTCCCACCCTCCTTATGCCACCTTTCTAGGTGGTCACAAAGCATCAAGCTGATCTCCCCGTGCAATGCAGCTGCTTCCCACTAGCTAGCTATTTTACATTTGGTAGTGTATATATGTGAGTGCTTCTCTCTCACTTCGTCCCAGCTTACACATCCCCACCCCCATGTCATCAAGTCCATTCTCTAGGTCTGGGTCTTTATTCCTGTCCTGCCCCTAGGTTCTTCAGAACCATTTTATTTTTTTTTTAGATTCCATATATATGTGTTAGACTACAGTATTTGTTTTCCTCTTTCTGACTTACTTCACTCTGTATGATAGACTCTAGGTCCATCCACCTCACTACAAATAACTCAGTTTTGTTTCTTCTTATGGCTGAGTAATATTCCACTGCATATATGTGCCACATCTTCTTTTTCCATGCATCTGTCAATGGACACGTAGGTTGCTTCCATGTCCTGGTTATTGTAAATACAGCTGCAATGAGCATTGTGGTACATGTGTCTTTTTGAATTATGGTTTTCTCAGGGTATATGCCCAGTAGTGGGATTGCTGGGTCACATGGTAGTTCTATATTTAGTTTTTTAAAGAACCTCCATAGTGGCTGTATCAATTTACATTCCCACCAACAGAGCAAGAGTGTTCCCTTTTCTCCGCACCCTCTCCAGCATTTATTGTTTGTAGATTTTTGGTTGATGGCCATTCTGATGGGTGTGAGGTGATACCTCATTACAGTTTTGATTTGCATTTCTAATGATTAGTGATGTTGAGTATCCTTTCCCGTGTTGGCAATCTGTATATCTTCTTTGGAGAAATATCTATTTAGGTCTTCTGCCCATTTTTGGATTGGGTTCTTGGTATTTTTGATATTGAGCTGCATGAGCTCCTTGTATATTTTGGAGATTAATCCTTTGTCAGTTGCTTCATTTGCAAATGTTTTCTCCCATTCTGAGGGTTGTCTTTTGGTCTTATTTATGGTTTCCTTTGCTGTGCAAAAGCTTGTAAGTTTCATTAGGTCCCATTTGTTTATTTTTGTTTTTATTTCCATTTCTCTAGGAGGTGGTTCAAAAAGGATCTTGCTGTGATTTATGTCATAGAGTGTTCTGCCTATGTTTTCCTCTAAGATTTTGATAGTTTCTGGCCTTACATTGAGGTCTTTAAACCATTTTGAGTTTATTTTTGTGTATAGTGTTAGGGAGTGTTCTAATTTCATTCTTTTATATGTAGTTCTCCAGTTTTCCCAGCACCACTTATTGAAGAGGGTGTCTTTTCTCTATTGTATATTCTTGCTTCCTTTATCAAAGGTACAGTGGCCGTATGTGCATGGGTTCATCTTGGGGCTTTCAATGCTGTTCATTGATCTATATTTCTGTTTTTGTGCTAGTACCATACTGTCTTGATTATTGTAGCTTTAGAGGTTAGTCTGAAGTCAGGGAGCCTGATTCCTCCAGCTCCATTCTTCTTTCTCAAGATTGCTTTGGCTGTTTGGGGTCTTTTGTGTTTCCATACAAATTGTAAAATTTTTTGTTCTAGTTCTGGGAAAAATGCCATTGGTAGTTTGACATGGATTGCACTGAATCTGTAGTTGGCATTAAGTAGTATACACATTTTCACAATATTGATTCTTCCAATCCAAGAACATGGTATATCTCTCCATCTGTTTGTATAATCTTTAATTTCTTTCATCAGTGTCTTATAGTTTTCTGCATACAGGTCTTTTGTCTCCTTAGGTATGTTTTTTCCTAGGTATTTTATTCTTTTTGTTGCAATGGTAAATGGGAGTGTTTCCTTCATTTCTCTTTCAGATTTTTCATCATGAGTGTATAGGAATGCAAGAGATTTCTGTGCATTAATTTTGTATCCTGCTCTTTTACCAAACTCATTGGCTAGCTCTAGTAGTTTTCTGGTAGCATCTTTAGGATTCTCCATTTATAGTATCATGTCATCTGCAAACAGTGACAGCTTTACTTCTTTTCCAATTTGCATTCCTTTTATTTCTTTTTCTTCTCTGATTGCTGTGGCTAAAACTTCCAAAACTATGTTGAATAATAGGGGTGAGAGTGGGCATCTTTTTCTTGTTTCTGATCTTAGAGGAAATGTTTGCCATTTTTCACCATTGAGAATGATGTTGGCTGTGGGTTTGTCATATATGGCCTTTATTATGTTGAGGTAAATTTCCTGTATGCCTACTTTCTGGAGGGTTTTTATTATAAATGGGTGTTGAATTCTGTCAAAAGTTTTATCTGCATCTCTTGAGATTATCATATGGTTTCTATCCTTCAGTTTGTTAATATGGTGTACCATATTGAGTGATTTGCGTATATTGAAGAATCCTTGCATTCCTGGGGAAAAAAACAATTGATCATGGTGTATGATCCTGTTAATGTGCTGTTGGATGCTGTTTGCTAGTATTTTGTTGAGGATTTTTGCATCTATGTTCATGAGTAATATTGGGCTATAGTTTTGTGTGTGTGTGTGACATCTTTGTCTGGTTTTGGCATCAGGTTGATGGTGGCGTCATAGAATGAGTTGGGGAGTGTTCCTCCCTCTGCTATATTTTGGAAGAATTTGAGAAGAATAGGTCATTGCTGTTCTCTAAATGTTTGATAGAATTCACCCGTGAAGCCATCTGGCCCTCAGCTTTTGTTTGTTGGACGATTTTCATCACAGTTTCAATTTCAGTGCTTGGGTTTGGTCTGTTTGTATTTTCTACTTATTCCTGGTTCAGTCTTGAAAGATTGTGCTTTTCTAAGAATTTGTCCATATCTTCCACGTTGTCCATTTTATTGGCGTATGTTTGCTTGTAGTAATCTCTCATGATCCTTTGTATTTCTGTAGTGTCAGCTGTTACTTCTTTTTCATTTCTAATTTTATTGATTTGCGTCTTCTCCCTTTTTTTCTTAATGAGTGTGGCTAACGGTTTATCAGTTTTGTTTATCTTCTCAAAGAACAAGATTTTAGTTTTATTGATCTTTGTTATCATTCCCTTCATTTCTTTTTCATTTATTTCTGATCTGATCTTTGTGTTTTCTTTCCTTCTGCTAACTTGGGGTTATTTTTGTTCTTTCCTTAATTGCTTTAGGTGTAAGGTTAGGTTGTTTATTTGAGATGTTTCTTGTTTCTTGAGGTAGGATTGTATTGCCATAAACTTCCCTTTTAGAACAGCTTTTGCTGCATCCCATAGGTATTGGGTTGTCATGTTTTCATTGTCATTTGTTTCTAGGTATTTTTTGATTTCCTCTTTGATTTCTTCAGTGATTTCTTGGTTATTTAGTAGTGTATTGTTTAGCCTCTATGTGTTTGTATTTTTAACAGATTTTTTCCCTGTAATTTAAATCTAGTCTCATAGCGTTGTGGTCGGAAAAGATATTTGATATGATTTCAATTTTCTTAAATTTACCAAGGCTTGATTTGTGACCCAAGATATGGTCTGTCCTGGAGAGTGTTCCATGAGCACTTGAAAAAAAAGTGTAATCTGCTGTTTTTGGAGGGAATGTCCTATAAATATCAATGAAGTCCATCTTGTTTAATGTATCATTTAAAGCTTGTGTTTCCTTATTTATTTTCATTTTGGATGATCTGTCCATTGGTGAAAGTGGGGTGTTAAAGTCCCCTACTATGATTGTGTCACTGTCAATTTACCCTTTTATGGCTGTTCATATTTGCCTTATGAAATGAGGTGCTCCTACGTTGGGTGCATAAATATTTACAATTGTTATATCTTCTTCTTGGATTGATCCCTTGATCATTATGTAGTGTCCTTTTTCTCTTGTAATAACCTTTATTTTAAAGTCTATTTTGTCCGATATGAGAATTGCTACTCCAGCTTTCTTTTGATTTCCATTCGCATGGAATATCTTTTTCCATCCCCTCATTTTCAGTCTGTATGTGTCCCTAGCTCTGAAGTGGGTCCCTTGTAGACAATATATATATATACAGGTCTTGTTTTTATATCCACTCAGCCAGTGTATATCTTTTGGTTGGAGCATTTAATCCATTTATATTTAAGGTAGTTATCAATATGTATGTTCCTATTACCATTTTCTTAATTGTTGTGGGTTTATTATGGTAGGTCTTTTCCTTCTCTTGTTTTTCCTGCCTAGAGAAGTTCCTTTAGCATTTTTTGTAAAGCTCGTTTGGTGGTGCTGAATTCTCTTAACTTTTGCTTGTCTGTAAAATTTTAATTTCTCTATCAAATCTGAATGAGATACTTGCTCTGTAAAGTAATCTTGGTTGTAGGTTTTACCCTTTCATCACTTTAAACATGTCCTGCCACTCCCTTCTGGCTTTCAAAATTTCTGCTGAAAGATCAGCTGTTAACCTCAGGGGGATTCCCT
This sequence comes from Leucopleurus acutus, assembly GCF_964270905.1. Classification (NCBI taxonomy): domain Eukaryota; kingdom Metazoa; phylum Chordata; class Mammalia; order Artiodactyla; family Delphinidae; genus Leucopleurus; species Leucopleurus acutus. Next base: position 28,058,827 of record NC_139152.1, on the reverse strand, counting down.
TGTATGTTATTTGTTGCTTCTCCCTTGCTGGTTTTAATATTTTTTCTTTGTTTATAGGTTTTGATACTTTCATTAATATATGTCTTGGCATGTTTTTCCTTGTATTTATCCTGTTTAGGACTCTCTGCTTTTCCTGGACTTGATTGTCTATTTCCTCTCCCATATTAGGGAAGTTTTCAACTATAATATCTTTAAATATTTTCTCAGACGCTTTTTTTTCTCTTCTTCTTCTGGGGCCCCTATAATTTGATGTTGGAGCATTTAATGTTGTCCCAGAGGTCTCTGAGACTGTCCTTAATTTTCTTCATTCTTTTTTCTTTATTGTGCTCTGCAGTAGTTATTTCCACTATTTTATCTTCCAGGTCACTTATCCATTCTTCTGCTCAGTTATTTTGCTGTGGATTCTTTCTAGAGAATTTTTAATTTCATTTATTGTGTGGTTCATCATCATTTGTTTGCTCTTTAGGTCTTCTAGGTCCTTGTTAAATGTTTCTTTTATTTTCTTCATTCTGTTTCCAAGATTCTGGATCAACTTTACTATTATTACTCTGAATTCTTTTTCAGGTAGACTGCCTATTTCTTCTATTGTTTGGTCTGGTGGGTTTTTACCTTGCTCCTTCATGTTCTGTGTGTTTCTCTGTCTTCTCATTTTGCTTAACTTACTGTGTTTGTGGTCCCCTTTTCACAGGCTGCAGGTTCGTAGTTCCCATTGTTTTTGGTGTCTGCCCCTAGTGGGTGATTTTGGTTCAATGGGTTTTGTCGGCCTCCTGGTAGAGGTTACTGGTGCCTGTGTTCTGGTGGGTGGGGCTGGATCTTGTCTGTCTGGTGAGCAGGGCTGCATCTTGTGGTATATTTGGGGGTGTCTGTGAACTTAGTATGATTTTAAGCAGGCTCTCTGCTAATGGGTGGGGTTGTGTTCCTGTCTTGCTAGTTGTTTGGCATGGGCCATCCAGCACTGGAGCTTGCTGGCCATTGGGTGGAGCTGGGTCTTAGCGCTGAGACAGAGATATCTGGGAGAGCTCTCGCCAGTTGATATTATGTGGGGCTGGGAAGTCTCTAGTGGTCCAGTGTCCTGAACTCAGCTCTCCCGCCTTAGAGGCTCAGGCCTGACACCAGGCTGGAGCACAAAGATCCTGTCAGCCACACGGTTGCTGGCCTTGGAGAGTCTCCTAGGGAAGAAAGCGACTGCTGCAGTTCACCCTGGGTACATAGACACCAGCAGCGGCCATTCCTAGGATCTGATTCTACTGTGAAGAAGGCGGTGCTGGCAGGCACCCTAACATTTTCTAATCTTTTTTACACAGAGAATTTCCAAGGGCTTCCTTACACTGGAATTTCACATTTCATCGCAACTGAATTTCTGCCTTTTAAAAATCAATATTTCAGTGTTAATAATAATCGTTTATTTAGAATAGTCTAAAACTTGCCCCAATTTATGATAATTTTATAGGTTTCAAAACATATATTTGTGAGTCCAGTTTCTTTAGAAATATAACCTAGAAACACATAAAATGCTCTACACATCCCTATATTTTAAGTAGAAGCTACTGAATATAATTTAACCTTTCCTTGTTAGTGGTGATCTTTGTGACCATTAATTATGATAGTAACTTTAAAAAGCAGATTTTAATTTTTGTCCATTGTTCTTCTATTACACTATTTTCTCTCCATATAAGTATATGTGCTTCCTGCATTCCTTACTTCTCCAATTGTGTTACTTTTAGGTTGTATAATAAAATATCTAAGTTGGAATAATTATATATAAGTAAAATCAATATGTGTTAAGTAATGATCTGAGATTTTGTTCTCAGAGTAAACCGCAGAGTAAACCGCATGAGTCAGAAGTGTTTTTATATTAAACCGCATGAGTCAGAAGTCTTTTTATATTAACGTAAAAGTTCATGAGTATGTTCTGAGTAGGATTTTGAAAGTCTAGATCTTATTATCATATTATTTTAGAATTTGTAGAGAGTTCAAGTGATCCTTTCATTTTATAGTTAACAAATGGAGGTCCAGTGATATTAAATTCACACAACTGATTAATAGAAGGTTCAAAACTAGATTTAAACTCTTAGTTCAGTGTAGTTTGCCCTGAACTATGTTAGATTTTTACCATGCTTGAAACATGCTAAAAAGATATGAAAAGAATTAATTTTTTTAACATGGAAGTTCACTTTTGGTTTACAAAATTAAAATTTCAAAATACATAAATTGAAGACATTTTTAAAAAGATATTTATGACAAAATATAGGTATAAAACCTTTAAAATTTATAATCCTGTCAGATCCATCTTATTAACAACTTTTATCAAAAATGCATGAAGAACTAAGCAATGACTCTTGGCCTTATTCAAAACAGCAGTCAGAATCAGTGTTATTTCAGGAAATTTCTAGGCTAATTTTCTTCTTAGATGTAATTGGTGAAAAATCCATATAGAAGTATAATTTAATTGGATCAGTTGTGTCTTTCTGTATTGTAATGCTTGGAGGTTATAGGACATAGAGAGAAGCTTTTTATCCCCATGATGTTCTAGCAATATATGTGAGTCTGTTGCAAGTTTTAGGAGTTTAGTGTAATTCTACAGGTAGTGTTGAGTTAAAACTGTTCCTTTCTCTCTTGCATTTAACTAGTTCAATTTTTAACATTCTCTTACATAGTGAAAAGGATAAGCAGTTGATTTTTAAATGTGAATGTTCAAAATATTCTCCTCTTCCTCTATGATAGACTGCATTAAATAGCTTACTAAAATTCAGGTAACTGATTTTCTAATTTTTAACAAAATTTTGTAAGAAATATAGTACTTCATTCGCTAGCTTTGAAATCTAAAGCCATGAAAACAAATTTGAGTTTGTTCTTCTGGCTAGTAAAATGGGAAGCAGTATTTCCATTTGGGAAAGTCACAGAGGAAAGCAGAAAACCACAGGAACTCAAAGTGAGTGCCCTTTAGAATCATGGATTTGAGTTCCCTTTAGAATCCTGGATTTGCTACCATCAAGTCATATCACTTTGGGGAAATTGCTTAACATTTCTGAACTTGTTTCCACAACCAAAAAAAAGATGCTTATAATAATATCAACCCCACAGGAATAATTTTGAAAATAAAATAAGATAATAAATATGCAGTTCCTGTAAAATTTAAAGTTGCTAATTTTCAGTTATCCCCAACATTCTGTAATCTTGCAAACAAAGAAAACAGCTATTTGTTATCCACTTGGTTACTAATATCCCAATTCCTTCCATGTTTTAAATGTCTTACCTTAATATTTAACTTTCTTAAATGTATTACCATCACAATTTTTTAAATGAATGAGATATTCTTTACTGTTATCCTCAATCTTAAATTGAATAAAACATGACAAGTTATAAAAGACTGTGCTATGGCATACACTGCATTAAGTCTTTCTATAAATTTAATTAGTTCACTAAACCAAAGATCTTACTGACTGAATACCAATTTTATTTATGTTTTTGGAGTACTTTTAAATTTTTATATATTCTATGCATAACTCCACGGTAAGTAAAGGGATCCTTTACAAGTGTAGGCACCTATGAAATAACAGTCTAGAGAAGAGCTTAGATAACCAGAAGCAGAAAATTATGTCCAAACGGGCTGTTATCATACCAAGTATACTGAAAATGTTTTCATTTATAATCTATTTATTTATAGAGAAACAAGTATGATATATTGCCCATCCAGTGAAAAATAATGACTAGGAGAACATTTTTGTAACACAGGCTGGTTACCTGCTATGCCTATTTGTAGACCAAGGATCTTAAATCTATCAATTCAACAAATTTCTATTTAGTTCTCCTATTTACCAAGCACTTTTCTGGATGTTTTAGGACATAAAATGTCCCCAATCTAAAAAGGCTTACTTTGTAGAAAAAGGAGACAGGTAATAATGAAAGAAATATTAATATGTCCAATGAATGGAAGTGCTATATGAAACATGAGGCAGGGTAAAAGACAAGAAGTGGCAGTGAGGTGCGGCCACTCTTCATAGGAGGGTCAGATAAGGCCTCTCTGATGAGAGTGATAGATGAGGGTCAGATCATCTAGAGACTTCAAGTCATGGAAAGAACTTTGAGTTTTATTCTGAGTGACATGTGAGACCATTGATGGCTTTTGATTAGAGGTGAGCCATGGCTTCATTTATTATCAATAAGATCTCTGGCTACTATGTGGGGAATAGACTTTGTGGGGGAGGGGAGGAACCAAGTAAACCAATTTCTTATTCTTTAAAATTCATCCAGTTCAAGTATCTACATAGAGCAATACTGAGAGGAATTTCTTCAATTAGGAATTTTGTAATGATATTTAAAAGCATCAAACACTCTAAGGACTGCTGTACACAGTTTACTACACAAGTTTCTATGCCCCATCTATAAATGGTGATTAAGGTTTGAGAATGTCTCCAGTTCCTCTCAGCAAGAAACTTATGATATCTTTTAACCAAGTACAATGAGGAGTTCTTATCAAATGTGTATCCTCTTATTGTGTCCCAAGTTCTTCTTGTCCCAGTGTCTATATTAGGCTACCGCCTGTTTGCTTCAGCGTCCTTATTATGCAGGTGGTTAGGAGAATTGATTTGTTAAACCCAGGAAAGGTTGTTTTAAGGCCTCAGCTCTATCTCTTCAACCTGAGCACTTGATGACTCCTGGTACCTAAGTCTATGGCTGTGTTGGATAGGATAAGAGCTAAACCAGTGTGTCAGGTAGAGTTATTTCCTGCTTAGATTGAGGGCTGAAAAGAATTCTCCCACTGAGAAGAAACAATAGCACTATTAAATAGCATCCCCGGCAATAATAGCTCTTGGTTGTGACCATTAAGCACGTAATGCTCAGTAGGGTTCCTAATGGTCCCATCTCTAACACTGCCACGCTCTCTGCCCATTCCTGCCCTGACATCAGCAATGTTTCACCTTATCTTTGTGCCATGGCCAAGCACAGTGCTTAATATTATATGCTTAATACAAAGTCATTCCTTCCTTCTTGCAGAAATACTAGCAGGTCCTGCTAAAGGACACCAGGTGAGCATTTTCTCTATTTTTAAGTGGAGATGATGGGAGAAATCCAGGAATGTAACTAGGTTTTGTGATAGGACCCTCCTCTGGCTGTTTCTTCCCCACATTCATTGAACATGATGAAATCTGGTTTAATCAGCATCACTGGGAGAAAGATAAAGGGCAGGGAGGAAGTGCTGTGTGAAAATTTTGGTTCTTTGGAGGAAAATGAGGGAAGTGGGCTAGAAACTGGAAAAGGATTATAATGTTAATTACATTCCCTAATTTTATTCTTTCAAAAAGCTTCTTCCTCCTTCTTGTTTGCTTCCCATAGTCACTAGACTGCTTGTGCTGGCTAGGTGGAAGAGATGGCCAGATGTACAAAGAAATGAAACAATTTGTCCACCTTAGGATACATTTAATTCTGAAATTCCAATGCACTATAAAATTATAGCAAACATAATACCAGATCACACTAGCATAGAGGGATCTACAAAGAAATAAGTTCAATAAAACTAGTAGATAAGTATCATGTAACTTCAGCCCCCCAAAACTTAGTGTACCTTTAAATGGCTCAAAAGTGTTTTGAGCCATATATGGACATGCCCTTACATACTTCTAGGGGTTTCACTCACAAAGCCCTCAACATTCATGAACAGTGTCTTTGCTCAGTTGATCTCTGATTACTGAGTAGTCTTCAGTTCTTCAAACAGTAGATGTCCCTGCTGTCCCTGAGGTCATGACCTGGCCTGATATTTTTATGATTTATTCATTCAATATGCTTGTTTATTGAGCATCAACCTTATACCAGTCACTGACCCTAGAAAGTTTGTTATAAACAAGAAAAAATAGTATTTTTTGAACATCTACTATGTGTCAGTCTGCAAACTGGACCCGTGGCATACATTATCTTTGTCTATTATCCCCTTTAAATCTAAATGCAACCTCTCCAGGTAATTGTTATTAGCCATGAAAATGGATCTCATCCTGACTGCAGAGAAAATCTGGGTTGATCTGAGTAAGTATTCCTGAGAAGGGATCCTGAGCCAGTGATCTCTGTTTACCTTCTGGTCATGCTTAGATACTTCAAAGCCTCACCCCACAGCTTCTTTATATGCTGCTCCCTCTATTTTTAATTCCCTTTACCATTAGTCATTCCTCAAGATTCAGATTAAAAGTCACCCACCCCTGAAGTCCTCCTAGATCCTCATGGGAAGAATGAAGTATTTTTCATCTCTATTCTCATAATTAGAACCTAAGAATCCCTCTTAAAAATGCTTACAACACTGGTTTTAAAAAATGTACTTCAAAATCAAGCAGACAAATTCCAGTTTGTCCCCTAGTTAATTGTGTGGTGTTCTGAGAGGTTATGTGACTTGTCTAAAATCCCATGTAAGCCCTATAAGGAGGAAAATTTTGTCTTGATCATCAGTGTTCCCTCAATGCTAGAAGAGTGTGTGCCATTTTGGATGTTCTCAATAAACATAAGCATGCTAATAAATGAATGAATGTTTACAGATTGACGAGATATTTGATACAGCTGGAGTGCAGAGTTTGGGGGTTTGTTGTGTATAACAAGAAATTTGTAAAATGAAGGTAGAAAAAACTTAGGGACAAAATTGTTAGGGACCAAATGTGTCATATTGAGGAATATGGACTGTATTGTAGGTCCTGTGTGTCCAACACGTATCAGAGAGTCAAACACAATCCGATTGAAATTTTTAGCAGAGCCAGGGGACAATATAAATGACACTGCACATTCATTGTCCAGTATGGTCTTTTCTCACAAATCTCCAACAAATTCAACCCTATGCTCTCTGCCTTAAGGATTGGATCCTTCCTCATCTAAGCTACATTGTCTGGAAATTTAATTGATAGCCATGTTTTATGACCACTTATTCTTGAACTTGAAATCAAGTTATTAGCACCAGTTGATCCTTTCTGGTCTTTCCAACGAGGCTTTGCCAGCTCTGTAGCACAAAAAGACTAAAAGGGCCTGTCCATACATTCCTGAACATATCTGAGCTATGTATACTATTTAGTCCTCATTTTACTGGTGTTTAAGACTACAAAGTTTTAGAGCTGGAAAATAAACTAGTTTATCTCTTTGAAAACCCTCATTTTATACCAAAGAAACTGAGGCCAAATGGGGTTAAATGGATTGATTGAGGTTAAGTTCCATGATTTTCTCAGGTGGATGAGAGGTGTGGGTCAGAGAGAAATAAGTATTTTACTGTAGTTTGAATTCAGAAGACCCACTTTGGGTCTTCATTTCACTGTAGCTTCATTTCATGAAGTAATTTAGTAACTTAATGAAGAAGCTCATTTTAGCTAATAACGTATCATTTAACGATGTGAGAAAAACTATCTGTTTTCTTACCAACAAGGAAGTGAGGAAGGCAGGCTGCATTTAGGGTGCTAGGTGGATGTGATGACTGCTGTCACCATGGCAACCAATTGTTCATTTAAAGATTTTTTAATAAGTCTTGGTGATTCTTCCTAATATATCTCCGAATTCAAACCTGTCTTCAGCCAACGCCTTCCTATGCCTGTTTATTTCAATGGTCCCTCTCTTCTGTCTTTTTCCATCCTAATCTAGCCTACTCAAAATAAAGAAACATTTTTTAAACTATCCTTTTCATTAGCATCATTATTTTTTTTGAGTGTCTGTTCATGCCAGGCACTTTAGATGCATGATACCTACCTTGCGAGGCAGATGTTATTATCCCCATTTTACTTGTGATCAAACTGAAGTTAAAGGAGGTCATGTATTTTTGCCATGTGCTTGGGAAGTAGTACATGGAAGATATAGGATTTCAACTCTGGCTTTTCTGACTCAGGAACCTATGCCCTTTCCATTCTGCCAAGCTCCCAGTCTTTCATGTTACCAAAATCTTTGGATCCCTGTTGCCCAGAGAAGTCACCAAGCCAACTGCATCTAGCCTTAAACCTCCCCCAACAGGTCACCAAAATCCATATTTCTCAACATAAATTGCCCATTCTTATTTCTGAGTATTAATCATAGTACACACATAGAGCTTCATTCCTCTTTTCCCTGTAAAATCCAATCTCTTTAATCCTTCAAAGCCCAATGTAATGATTATTTCCCTCCAGGAGTGCTTCCCTTGGTTATTATAATAACTAGTTTTTGAGCCTTTAAACTGCCTCCTCTCCATATCTTGAGCTCACTATTTGTTCAGTTAGTCCTGAAATAAGATATGTAATGCAACTATTTGCATATCAATTTATCTTTCCAATGATTTTCATTTTAATTTTGGAGAGACAGTACGTGTAAAAACTTTATAACTGTGAATATGTTTGTGAGGCTGACTGTAGCCAGTCATCAGAAAATGATCTTTATCTCCCCAGCTCTATGTCTGTGGAACCAGGTTGAAGAAATCAAATATATAGTGCCTGACCTAACCTCAGTGTTAGCTTTTTTTCATGAGCCCTTTTTCCAAGTATGGATTCAGAAGATTGTCACTGTGAATGTTTCACCAATTACATTGGTGTGTATAAGAATGAAATAAAAGTCATCCTACTTGAAAGAAATTTTATGAAACATGATATTCTAGACTTATAGTAGGCTTTCAAATAATTATTTGCCCAAAGGCACAAAAGTTGTTCAAAGTTAATATGGGAATTTCATTTTTATATCGAATTACAGTAAATGAGATTACCCATATAATAATTTTCAGAAACTCAAAGCATTTCTCATTTTAAGCCAAAATTATCACTTCAAACATTTTAAGGGTTTTGGACAAAAATAACTCTAAAAAATAGTGTACACTTCTCTACCTTCGTAAACAAAACATATAGGATAATTTTCCCTAGCTTGATGACTCAGTCATCATTTTGAACATCAATTACTCTTCAAGTCTGTAATAAAATATCATTTTTAAGTTACTGAGGAGTTATTAGTGTTAGTTACTCTTGATACAAAATGATTCTAGATTGCTATCCTTTTTAGAATACAGTATTTGCTTCTTTTTTATACGCTTTGTGTCTTTGTAGCTATCATTTATCTCTGCCTTTGCTAGACCTAGTGCTGTTAGTTTCCCCATCTTTACATTTCACATGTGTGTTTTGAACTGCTATAGACTGATATACCAAGTAAACATTCTTCTTAGAATTTTGTATAAAATAGTAGTAAATGGGTGTTGAATAAGAGAAGATGTAGTCTCCTTATATAAGAGAATTTTATTGCATAACTTTGTTATATTTATGCTGTATGTTCAGAGAACTTTCAATTTATTTCCTGGTTCTTTGCTGGGCATTAGAGGGTTCAGATTGTTCAAACTAAGACTTTCCTTATAAACTTCAGTGATCTGGGGCAGACAGAGGCAAATAAAACTCAACCTGATCCTTGGAGGTGGGCTATAAACACACAGACAGATTCAGTGGTGGGTACTGAAATCAGTGCACATTGTAGCTCAGAAAACTGTCACCAAAATCTGGAGTTCTGATGTTACTTTTGTGATAGGACCTTTTTAAAGGTCATACAGCCATTTACCTTCATTAAATTCATTTCTCATAGTTATCTCTTATATTTCTTCCAGATTTAAAAAGTTGAAGAATATTGGTATTTATCCTAGAGAGTATTTTGCCCTTTTCCATATGTAGGCAGTTTTAGTTCTTTCACATTCATACTTCCTGAAGGAAAAAAAAATTATTCTAATGAAGATTCAAATTTTTGTGCAGTTATTATGCATGCATACTATACATTAATTTTCCCTACTCAGTTCATTCTAGTTTCCTTAAAACTCCTGACTGTATGGAATTTAAATATTTAAGTAGATTTCTTACTACTGCTGTAACAAAAAGCCAACTAGCTTGTCATACAAAGTTGCTCAGAGATGTCCTTTAATCATGCTCTTTGCTTTCAATTTATTTAGGCTAGTTCTTTGGTCACTCCCCAGTTTAACCTCTTCATATTTGCCAATACTCATTAATAGTCAAAATTATGTGGCAACTGAATTCATAGAAAGGATCTTTGAGGGATGAGACTAAAGATAGCAAACTTTCTTTGTTCCAGCCAGTAAACATGTGATACATCTAAAGAAACAGAAAAATTACTTCTACAGATGGTGTGATGTGTAAAAATAAAACCATATCAGTCAGACATGTGAAAATGTTGTATTTACTAATCCTTTTAGATGTCTCTGTTTGTATACTTTCTTCTGCTTATATGTAGTTCATTTCCTATTGACTTCTAAGTATTTCATCTCTGAGATCATGTCTCCTATTTCTTTCCTAGCTTCTCCATCACCATCCCCACCATGTTTCTTGGTGGGACTGGTATCTTGTTCTACATTTATAAAGGGATCCCTTAAATTTTACCAGCTTTCAACAAAGTATGATTGATAGTTCCAGGGAGGTGAAATGTCCAGTAAGGGAAAGAAGGATGGCTACCAGATAGAGAACTTCAGTCCATTGACTGAGCCTAAAGAAACACTTGGAAAAAGAGAAAGAGAAATAAAGAATCAGATAAAACTAAAATTCAGATTTCTTTTCTTAGCTCTTTATAGCCTACTCTCTTCCTCCTCAACTGAGATCTTCAAGGGCAGAATCATGCCATTTCTATTTTGGTATCTATAGCACCTACTAGTGCACTTAACAAATAATACTCAATATTTACTTGGTGATGAAAAGAATGAGTACTAGAAGGAGGTTGTACTCTTCCTGTTTTTTCTCAGGCCTCTTCTCCTTTTGGATCTTTCTCGCTATTTTGGATCTGCAGCAATCAAACAGCCCAGAGGAGACCCATTTGGATATACTTTTGTTTTAAAATAATTATTTTCTTACTATTTTTTCTCAAAAAATAATGCTTTTTATTAGTTTTTCACTTGTCCAGTATTACTGAGCACCTGATATGTGTAAGGCCCTGCTCCATGTGATAGCAATGAACAAAACAGCATGCCTTATCATATGCCAGATACTATGTGCCGTGGACTTTATTTACATTATCTCAATTGAAAACCCCTGTGGAGACAGCATTTTCCTCAATCTGAAAATGAAGTTTCAGAGATTCAAAGCCTAATTAAATTTCCTAGGATCTCACAGCCAAGAAGCAGAAAACAGGAATCAACTCAAGTTTAACTGACTCTAAAATTTATACTCTTAATTGCTGAGCTCTACTACTTCTAGACCATGAATAAAGAAATGGGAATTACATAAATCAGAAGCTAAACTGTAAGGATAAGTCCAATAAATGTTAATAGTTCTTCATGAAGAATTTTAAAAAAACAGTTTTATGGACCTGGATGCATAGAAACTTATTTCCCCCCATATTAAATCTACCACAGTTTGTCTCACCAGGAATATATATATATTTTTTTTTATCTGAAGGATGTCACTTTATTTTATTTATTTATTTTTTTAACATCTTTATTGGAGTATAATTGCTTTACAATGTTGTGTTAGTTTCTGCTGTATAACAAAGTGAATCAGCTATATGTATACATATATCCCCATATCTCCTCCCTCTTGTGTCTCCCTCCCACCCTCCCTATACCACCCCTCTAGGTGGTCACAAAGCACTGAGCTGATCTCCCTGTGCTATGTGGCTGCTTCCCACTAGCTATCTATTTTACATTTGGTAGTGTATATATGTCCATGCCACTCTCTCACTTCGTTCCAGCTTACCCTTCCCCCTTCCTGTGTCCTCAAGTCCATTCTCTATGTCTGCATCTTTATTCCTGTCCTGCCCCTAGATTCTTCAGAACGATTTTTTTTAAGATTCCATATATATGTGTTAGCATATGGTATTTGTTTTTTTCTTTCTGACTTATTCACTCTGTTTGACAGACTTTAGGTCCATCTACCTCACTACAAATAACTCAGTTTTGTTTCTTCTTTTGGTTGAGTAATATTCCATTGTATATATGTGCCACATCTTCTTTATCCATTCATCTGTCAATGGACACTTAGGTTGCTTCCATGTCGTGGCTATTGTAAATAGAGCTGCAATGAACATTGTGGTACATGTGTCCTTTTGAATTATGGTTTTCTCAGGGTATATGCCCAGTAGTGCGATTGTTGGGTCGTATGGTAGTTCTATTTTTAGTTTTTTAAGGAACCTCCATACTGTTCTCCATAGTGGCTGTATCAATTTACATTCTCACCAACAGTGCGAGAGGGTACGCTTTTCTCCACACCCTCTCCAACATTTATTGTTTCTAGATTTTTTGATAATGGCCATTCTGACTGGTGTGCGGTAATAACTCATTGTAGTTTTGATATGCATTTCTATAATGATTAGTGATGTTGAGCATCCTTTCATGTGTTTGTTGGCAATCTGTATATCTTCTTTGGAGTAATGTCTGTTTAGGTCTTCTGCCCATTTTTGGATTGGGTTGCTTGTTTTTTTGATATTGAGCTGCATGAGCTGCTTGTATATTTGGGAGATTAATCCTTTGTCAGTTGCTTCATTTGCAAATATTTTCTCCCATTCTGAGGGTTGTCTTTTCATCTTCTTTATGTTTTCCTTTGCTGTGCAAAAGCTTTTAAGTTTCATTAAGTCCCATTTGTTTATTTTTGTTTTTATTTCCATTTCTCTAGGAGGTGGGTCAAAAAGGATCTTGCTGTGATTTATGTTATAGAGTGTTCTGCCTATGATTTCCTCTAAGTGTTTTATAGTGTCTGGCCTTACATTTAGGTCTTTAATCCATTTTGAGTTTATTTTTGTGTATAGTGTTAGGGAGTGTTCTAATTTCATTCTTCTACATGTATCTGTCCAGTTTTCGCAGCACCACTTATTGACGAGGCTGTCTTTTCTCCATTGTATATTCTTGCCTCCTTTATCAAAAATAAGGTGACCATATGTGCATGGGTTCATCTTGGGGCTTTCAATGCTGTTCATTGATCTATATTTCTGTTTTTGTGCTAGTACCATACTGTCTTGATTACTGTAGCTTTGTAGTATAGTCTGAAGTCCCAGAGCCCAGTTCCTCCAGCTCTTACCAGGAATAATTTGATTTAATTCCTTTAAACAGCTCTTTGAGAAGCATCCTAAATGTGCATTGTTCACACTCATTTTCGTTTGTCCACCATCTATGCAGCCACTCACAGCAAATTTATCTATACTTGGGTACTGTGGACAGTTTTATTTTACAAATGAAACAAAGCAGGTCAGCTTTTATCCAGATTAATTAATAATCTTTTCATTTCTTCAAAAACTGCACTGAAGGCCAGCTATGTACCTTCATTAAGATGTGAAAATAAGATAAATAAGAGCCGTGCTCTCCTAGACCTTATATATTGGAATTGGGGAAACAAAAAATAAATGTAAAAGGTAATTTCTGTTGATGAGAAGTGCTATGAAAAAAATGTGAAGGATATGTGAATGAGGTGGGTATAGGATAGGAAGAGGGAAGGCCTCACTGAAGAGATGCTGTTTGAGCTGAGTCCTACATGGTGAGGAGGAGTCAGCCATGTAAAGATATGAGAGACAAAAAGAAAATGCAAAGGTCAAAAGCAGGAACAAATGTCATTTGATTGAATAACAGAAAAAAATCTCTTGTGCCTGCATAAGAGTGAGCTGAGGGAGAGACAAGAGATTAATAGAGTGATAGGTGGGTCCAGATCACATGGGGCCTCCTTATATGTATGACTTTGTAATGCATTATCTAAACAAACACATATTTAATAATGGAAATAGACATTCTTAATAATTATATCAGGGCAGTAGGTATAAATCTGGAATTTCTTAGATTACCAGGATTTATAATTACCCCATTTATATGCCTAGGTAAAGAATTTGAATTTTATTCCAATATAGTTGTGAGCCTTTAGATGGTTTTAAGCAGGAAAGTGAAATAATGTGATTTGCATTTCATAAGTGATCACTTTGCTTTTGAGATCAGTTTTAGAGACTACTGAAGTAATCCTGGCAAGAAGTGATATTGGTTTCAATGATAGTAATAGAGCTGAAAAGAAAGTCAGTAATTTCATATATGTTTTGTAGATAATGTAGACAAGACATGCTTTCAATGTGTTAAGGGTGAGAGAAAAAGAAGAATGCAAGTGACTGCTAGGTTTTTGCCTACAGCCTTTGGGTGAATTATGATATCATTTCCTGATTTTGGAAAGATGACAGAGGAATTGGTTTCAGAAGATGATTGGGAATGAATAGAATCAGCAGTTTGATTTTGACTGTGTTAAGTTTGAGTTTCCTGTTAGAAACACAAGTGGATATATCAAATGAGCAACTGGGATATACTCTTTTTTCTTACTCTGTCTATTACAGCTTTTTTGCAATGCAATCTGTAGCCTCAATAAAACAATTTAAAATGGCATTCAAATATTCCACTAAAGCGATTTTTCACTCTATTATATTTTGTTTTCAATATCTGGTATTTGAAATTGCTAACATTACCAATTGCCTTTCTAGGAAAGTATAGACCTGGGTGAAATCATGTTTTCCCTTTGTTATTTGCCAACTGCTGGACGTATGACATTGACAGTCATCAAGTGCAGAAATCTGAAAGCTATGGATATCACCGGCTCATCAGGTATGCACACAATTGGCTAGTGGGTTCATTCTCAAATAAAATATTCCACATAGACAAAGTTATATATGGCTCTTGAATTACTGAGTTCATTTGTCTGTTGTGGGACACTATAAAAGTAGAAAAAGAGATTACCAAATAAAGTGCTCCAAACACCTCTTTAGTTTACGTTATCATTATGAAATTTTTAAAAAGTGTTATCAAATAGATAGACTTTGAACTTGGGTTTTTATTTTTATTTCTTTCTCTACTGATTTAGTTCTTTCTCAAACATGCATTATTTACTATACACTTCCCTGCTTCCAACTAGTCAGTTGCTTATAAAGGAATATCCTTGGACTTTAAGCCATTCAATTTAAACTTGTGTTACTCTACAAGTGAGAGTCCTAGGAAGACATATTTAGACTGAATTTATCTCCCTCACCTGATCTGCAAAGAAATAACAACATTCCAAGACCACCATTTGCATTTGCTCTCTTACCATCTTTCTAACTAAAAATTTGGACAACAACAGGGACTGAAAGAAATAATAAAGTAAATAATACTCCTTAAAGTTTCTTAAAGATATTCTTGAAGAAATTTCTCTTGTGCTAACTTTGTTAAAGAGGTAAAATCACATCATTCTCTTTAATCCCTTCATTTAAATCACCACAGTTCTGAAGGGTTATTTGTAAGTTAATAGGTGAACTCTGGCACAGCTCTGTGGAAGAAAAAATGATAAAGACAGAGTAGGGAGTTCAGTAGCATTTGTTGAATTAAACAAATAAGAAATAGTAATGGAGATATAGTAAAAGATGACATGGGGAGTAGAATCTATAACTTTTTTGTTCTTCAGAACAAAGAAATAAACTAAATTTGCATCACAAAAAGTATGAGGAAACTCTCAGTTCTAATGTAGAGAGAACTCCAGGATATACTAAGTGAATAAAAAATGAGGTACAAGAGGGCTTCCCTGGTGGCACAGTGGTTGAGAGTCCGCCTGCCGATGCAGGGCACATGGGTTCGTGCCCCGGTCCGGGAAGATCCCACATGCCGCGGAGCGGCTGGACCCGTGAGCTATGACTGCTGAGCTTGCGCGTCCAGAGCCTGTGCTCCACAACAGGAGAGGCCACAACAGTGAAAGGCCCGTGTACCACAAAAAAAAAAAAAAAAGAGGTACAGTATAAATATGGATATCATGCTCCCTCCTATGTAAGAATGAGGAATCTTAGAATATATATCATGTTGCTAATATTTGCATGAAGAAATACTTGAGTGATACACAAAAACTGAGTGGTGGAGAGGTATGGGGACAGATGGGAGGGAGACTTCTCACTGCACATCTTCCTCTATCTCATTTTTGAACTATGTCATGAATTTCCTATTCATTTTTTAAAATTTGCAATGCATAGTTGAAATATAAAGATAGAAAAAAAGCAAATAAATTCCACAATCATTTTGGTGAAAAGGTCATAGGTAAGTAAATGCTGACGAACTTAAACAGCACACTGCAAATTATTGTTTATTTTACTCTTTCTACCATGTATCAAAAGAGAACCAAATTTCAAGACAAACAAACAACATCAAAGTTGTAATTAAGTGCAGGACTACTTTTTATTTATATGAAGCTTCTCATCAGGGGAGTGCATGTTTTGAGAACATCACCTCATTAATTCTCACAATAGCCTTGTGAATCAACTAAAGAGTCAGTAAATTGTCCTTGTCACTAGTAGAGAAATGTCATCAGAGACATGATGGGGGTAGCAAACAATAAACTAGGACTCGTTCTCATTGTTAATGAGAGGCCTAGGCCTGGAAGCTCATACATAGAATTATATCACAAAAATAAGCTTCTTCCTTAGAACATATTTCCTATTATTAAAACATTGAAAAGTAAATAGGAGTCTGTTTCTGCTTTATAAATAAGTTAATTTGTATCATTTTTTTTAGATTCCACGTATAAGCAATATCATGTGATACTTCTCTTTCTCTGTCTGATTTACTTCACTTCTTAGTATGATAATCTCTAGGTCAATCTATGTTGATGCAAATGACATTATTTCATTCTTTTTTGAGTATTATTCCACTGTATATATATACTGCATCTTCTTTATCCATTCCTCTGTCGATGGACGTTTAGGTTGCTTCCATGTCTTGGCTATTGTAAATAGTGCTGTAATGAGCACTGGGGTGCATGTATACTTTTGGACCATGTTTTTCTTTGGATATATGCCCAGGAGTGGGATTGGAGGATCAGGTGATAGCTCTATTTTTAGTTTTTACGGAACCTCCATACTGTTCTCCATAGTGGCTGTACCAATTTACATTCCCACCAACAGTGTAGGAGGGTTCCCTTCTCTCCATACCCTCTCCAGCATTTATTGTTTGTGGACTTTTTGATGTTAGCCATTCTGATTGGTGTGAGGTGATATCTCATTGTAGTTTTGATTTGCATTTCTCTAATAATTAGTGATGTTGAACATCTTTTCATGTGCCTTTTGTCCATCTGTATGTCTTCTTTGGAGAAAAGTCTATTTAGCTCTTCTGCCCATTTTTTGATCAGGCAGTTTGTTTTGATGATATTAAGCTTCACAAGCTATTTGTAAATTTTGGAGACTAATCCCTTGTCGGTCACATCATTTGCATATATTTTCTCCCATTCTGTGGGTTGTATTTTCATTTTCATTTTATTTATCATTTCCTTTGCTATGCAAAATCTTTTGAGTTTAATTAGGTCCCATTTGTTTATTTTTGTTTTTATTTCCATTACTCTGGGAGATGCATCAAAAATGATATTGCTGTGATATGTCAGAGAGTGTTCTGCCTATGTTTTCCTCTAAGAGTTTTATAGTTTCCAGTCTCACATTTAGATCTTTAATCCATTTTGTATTTATTTCTGTGTACGGTGCTAAAGAATGTTCTAATTTCATTTTTTCACATGTAGCTATCCAATTTTCCCAGCACCATTTATTGAAGATACTGTCTTTCCTCCATTGTATAGTCTTGCCTCTTTTGTCGTAGATCAATTGACCACAGGTGCATGGGTTTATTTCTGGGCTTTCTATCCTGTTCCATTGATCTATATTTCTATTTAAACAGACTCACAGACTTAGAGAATGAACTTATGGTTACCAGAGGGGAAGGGTTGGGGGG
Organism: Leucopleurus acutus; assembly: GCF_964270905.1. Lineage (NCBI taxonomy): Eukaryota > Metazoa > Chordata > Mammalia > Artiodactyla > Delphinidae > Leucopleurus > Leucopleurus acutus. Next base: position 28,041,183 of record NC_139152.1, on the reverse strand, counting down.
ACAGATAGTTAGGGATTTGGGGATTGACATGTACACACTGCTATATTTAAAATGGATAACCAACAAGGACCTACTGTATAGCACAGAGAACTCTGCTCAATATTATGGGACACCTAAATGGGAAAAGAATTTGTAAAAGAGTAGATACAGGTATATGTATAACTGAATCACTTTGCTGTACACCTGAAACTAACACAACATTGTTAATCAACTGTACTCCAATATAAAATTCAAAGTTAAAATAAATAAATAAATAGGAAACAGCCATTGAACATTTCCCTTTTACCTTGTTTTCCTCTATATACCCTATTTCCAGCCATAAAATGTGTTTTTTCCCCTTGATACAAATGCTTATGAAATATACAGAGACATTTTTCTAGAGCCTAAAAATCACCATTTCATTCATTTGCTCAAATAAATTAATGTTGCCATGTTTTTGGCTTATTCTAATGAAATAAGTTTTGTTACATTGATGGAAAGAGAGAAAAGATGGTTGTGGTGCTACAGTTGGAGGGTAACTATAATGAAAAAAAAATGAAGGTAGAGCAGACACTGATTGTTTTGACCACCTAGCATACTCACCCCAATGCCGATACCCTCTCCCAAAACCATGCCTCCTTTTTATAAAAAGATACAAAAAGTAAGGCTTTTTAAAGAACCTTTTGATAAATATTGTATAATTTTTTATAATACTGTAACAGTTTTTCTACTTAAGGTGGCAGGGGTAAGAAAGTAGAGATCAGTCAGCTACGGCAGAACTTGTTAACAATTATTTGACCTCTTTGACCCATAAAAATATAGCCCGAATAAAATTTTATCTTTCCAGTTGACATTATACAGACAATTCATATGAGGAAACTTCCCTGAGAACATCTGTAACCAAATATCACCTTTTCATTGTATACTGTTGAGCATTTAATAAATGATTTGTAGTGATCATTTCTTCAATCCAAACTCTTTATCAAGCACTATGACTAAAAAGGTACTAAGATTAGTACTTTTTCCAACAATTCAAGACAATTCCCACATAGTTTTTGCTAATTTCAATTCACTGTGATTATATATACTTATCTAGATACAATGTTGCTCTTTCATAAATTTTAGTCTTCTTATTCTAAATCATTTTGAAGGAAATTAAATTTAATACAATTATTTTTACTTGTTAGGATTACATTCCCTAGAAATCACTTGGGACAAAACGTGTCCTCAAATAGCTGTGACTAAAAGACACATTATGGTTTAGACTGGCTCTTGATAAACTAGTGAGTTTTCTCTGTTGTATTAAACACAGTGATCAAGTTAATTCTTTTCTAGTCCATTCAGTAAGAAGTCCTAGAGAGTCTATTGCCCCCAATTATGCCATTTGAATTTAAAACCGGTAACACTAAAGGGCTTAATATACTACTTTTCTTATTTAGTAACAATTAACCACAGTTTTATTTATGCTTTGTACTATTACTTTCATTTTAATAAAATTGCCTTCCCGTGATAGATCCTTATGTCAAAGTGTCTCTGATGTGTGAGGGTCGAAGATTAAAAAAGAGGAAAACGACTACAAAGAAAAACACTCTAAACCCTGTGTACAATGAGGCCATTATTTTTGATATCCCTCCGGAGAATGTGGACCAGGTCAGCCTCTCCATTGCAGTCATGGATTATGACAGGTACGTTCATCCCTCTACTCACTGAATAACAGCTACATTTAGTCATATGCAGACCAAATTCAGCTTTTCAGGTTATTTACTGCTACAAGAGTTTTAATTTAAACTGGAATGAATAAAAATTATTCGTTCAAAATTAATTTTATTCTATGTTATTATTTATCCTTTATCTTTTCCAAAAGACATCATTCTTAAGTTGAAGGACAGGATACCTGCATATGGTGAAAGAATGGGGTACATTATAGGAAGCACTTTTGTGAAGTCTTTTTACAGTAACAACATAAATTACAATCAACGTATTTTGCTTTCCCAGCTGGGCTGGAATATGAATATCATGATACTGAGCTCTATCATTAACTAGCACTGTGAAAGGGCAAGTTATCTCTTAGAAATTCACTTTTCCATTTGTAAAACATCAGTGTAATGTGCAGCTGTGAGCAGTGAGTATTAACAGTGGAAGGTGAATAGCGTCCATAGCGTTATGCCTTGAGGCTTTCACACCAGTCTTAAATCATTGCTTTGTGGATAGTTCTTCCAGTTCACACACTTTGATTACTTCTCCTTTCACAAAATAAATGTCAAACTCCCGAGTGAAGCTCTGAAGCTTCTTCCTGCTGCAGCACCCACTCCTTCCTTTTCTGAAATGTTGCCCTGTATCAACATTTCAGATACAGGTATCTCGTGTATGCGAGATATCTCATTTACACGAGATACCTGTGTATCTCATTTCACCCATGCTTTACAGCCCTGCTCAAGGCACCACTTCTGTGTCTTTCTTGGCTAACCAATCTCTTCTCCCTCTGAACTTTTGTCCCACTAAAGGTTTATATGTCTTATTTGATCCTTGCTATATACTTCTTTTTATTGTTTTGCTTTTTATATTTATAAGACTTTCAGAAAGGAATCCTGTATGTTTAACCTACAAAATTATCAGCACATAGGCAATGTCTTATTTTGTTCTAATGATAACACAAGTGGGACAGAATACACATACACAAATATTCAAAGAGTGTCTATTTTATATCATTATGCAAATGGTAGTAACCAAGACCCTATAACATAGAGACATTAAAAATGGTATCCTCTGGATGAGAGCTAGAAAAATGAAGCGCTGAAAAATACAATGATTTATACCATCTATTTGAAATTAGTTTATATCACAGTTTATAAAATAAGTTGACACAATTTAAAGAGAGAGAGAGAGAAATCGTGAATTAGTTAAAATGGCAAACTTTAAAAATGTTGTAATGTTTTCATCAGAAGCCCTTATTCTGCTTTACCAAAAAATTACTCCTATTGATTTCTCACAGCATAGATTGCAGATAAATACAACTGAGGATTCGTCACCCAAATAATTTTAGGGAAATGGACCCTGACAATATATAAAATAGAAAGATTAAAAGTTATTTCTAAAATATGCTTTTTTGGGAAACTTCATATTAAAAGAAAAGATACTAAGCCTACATATCTATTAATACATCAGTGACAGGAAAAAGTAATGAAATGTCCTAAAATCATCTCAAAACTTTCCTTATAGATAGATGTATGTCAAAATAATCCTCAAGAAAATGCCTTTAAATTCCATTCCATTCTTGAAAAGCAGCTTACCATATGTATGCTTGAGTCAACTATCTTGATTCAAGTCCTGCCTCTGTCTCTTACTAAGTGTACAAAGGCAGGCAGGTCCCTTAACTTCTGGGTGTTTAATTTCTTTGTCTGTAAAATGAGATGATGATAATGATATTCATGGTCATGGTGTGAGGATTAAGTGAGTCAGTACATTTAAATTACTTAGAACAGTGTCTGGCACATAACAAGCTCTTAAAAAATATTAATATCATTATTATTTTGATTTGTTGCTATGAAAACAAGGTATGAATAGAAAATAAGAATGTTGTTCAGTATGCTCTGGTACTATGCAATAATAAGTCAAATGCCATGGTTCAAAATGTAGCCCTGCCCTGTTTAATTGTAATACAAGCAGTAATGTTCACTGACATATCATTTAGAATCAATTAATTAAGGTCATTTATACAAGAAAGTGGGTATTGAGCTCTTGGTAAGAAATGTAGGCATCATTATAAAACATTAAACCTTTTGGAAAGAAGGAGATTAGAATTACATCACTTAAAGTTAATGGGTCTGCTACCAAGAAAGAAACTCATCGTGTAGGTAAGGACCAACTGGCATTTCTCATTCACACTATTCTTATTATTGTGAAATGTTCTCAATTTACAGAGCACTAAAATGGTTTGTGTGTGATCCTTTTACAGATTCATTTTTGAATGCTGATCCTGTTTAGTAAATTTTAGCCTACTTAAGACTTTTCATTTGATCTGAAGTAGTTTAATATGTAAAATTATCTAGAACTTACCACAAAATCTACTCTTTTAATCATAAGTTTAAAATTCTGTTTAAGGTGTGTGAAACTTATCTTTGAATGTTGGAATGAAAGCAAAATATTCTCCAAATCATAGGGTAGGACACAATGAAGTCATAGGAGTGTGTAGAACAGGACTGGACGCTGAGGGTCTTGGACGAGACCACTGGAATGAAATGCTGGCCTATCACCGAAAACCAATAACACATTGGCACCCCTTGCTGGAGGTAAGCTCTGGGACTCTCTCACATCTACTCTCTTCTTTATCTCTTGCTTAAATATTATTTATCTGCTAACACTTCACTAATGTTTTGTATATTCACCTATTTTTTAAAATAGATATTGTTCTTGCTTTTGTCCCACAGACTCTATCATCCAGTATGAAAAGTTCTGTGTGCCTTGTTGGTTTTTAAAAACCACTAAACTTTCTGAGTTTGATATTCCTTTACAGTAAGCCCATAAAAACTGCAAACCTATTATTTTCTTTGCATTGTCTGAAAACTTATATCAGTGAGTGGTGGAGCAATCAAGTAAATTCATTACTAACTGGAAACTGAATTTTCCTGCTTCTCTTCTGTGAAAACAGCTACCTCACCTAAACTTCTCCAGAATCCCTAAATAGGGGTACTATCACCTAATACAGCTCATCTATGTAAGGGGACAGATATACATCCACTGACTCTGGTCAGGAAGTAAAAGGGCTCACAGATTTTTAAAAATATTTTTTGTCTGAGTTGAAAGCCTGGCTCTGCTGTGTGACTACATATTACACTCTGTAATAGCAGTAAACTCATAGAGTAAAACTAAATAAAATGCTGAATGTTAAGTGCTTAGTACAGAGTATGGCACAGTGTTTGCTCTAATTATAACTAATATTAATAGTTATACTAACCAGAAGAAGTATCAATACCAGTTTCTATCAGGATTTTTAGCCATGAAGGCAGTTGTCAGAGACTATGGGAGTCTCTTGAAGAGTCTCAAAATAAATAAATAGAGAAGAGTCTCAAAATAAATCATTTATATGACCTGATTAACTGAGAGGTAATGCAGGTTGATAAAAGGTTGTATGGTAGAGGATGGAATTCATGTAATTTAATAAAAAGTTATGATAGCCACATAGAAAGTGAAGGATACATTGCCATCTCTCCCATGGATAAGATTCTGCTTCTTGTTCTGTCACTAAGCACAGGGTTGAAAAGGAGAGACAGAGCAATGTAATTAAATGTCAGTGAGCCTTGGTTCTAAGCTCAGCTTAATCACAAAAATGTGATCTTGGCTGTGTTACTCAATACTCTATAGGGAAAATTCGATGAACACTATATAAACAGCACATGCTCAGACAACAGAGGTGAACTGTCACCATAGATAAGATATCTGCTTTATTATATTAATGTTCCAAATCTTTACCTCACTTCATCATTTAATGTAAATCATAAAAGACAGACAGACATGCAAATGCACATTCACACAGCACTTTCCCCTAAGTAATAGCTCAACAAGTCCTGAGAAGGTTGTTTCATTTCAACAATGTGTATTGTCTAAAGTATAGTCTACTGCTTTACTATCCATTTCCTGATTCTCACCTTTGTTTTCATGTAAAGTTTGAAAAGTGAATATTAAATCTAAGAATCTAGACATGAGAGTAAATTTTTCTGGGCAGAGAACCACACTGAAGGTAGACATGGATTCTAACCCTTGCTCCTCTGGCTGTCTAATCCTAGGCAGACCACGTACTCTGTCTGCAGCTACATTCTCCCATATTTAATGAAAATAGAAAGGCCCACCCCTACAGAGTTCATAGGAATGATGTAGGGAGAAGTGAGATAATGTGGCCAACAACTTTTAACTAATGAAAGGACAGATGTTGTATGACCCAAGGCATATTATACTTATGACTGTTTAATAAGAAGTTATACATTTATATGATGAAGAGGAGCTATGAAATAGGCATGTGTTTGTGTCTGAGAACTTGTGAATATTTTTCAGTCATCGTAGAATATATAGGAAGAATAAGCTACAATATGGGCCTCAGAAGAATATCCCAGATATATTTTTCTAGCAGCTGACTATCAGAGGACAAGTGGGCCAAAAAGATTATGTAAATATACTTTCTCTAGCAAATAGCTTCTTTTTTTCCAACTCCTGTACCTACATTCACTGATCAAACAGAACATAGGGACTGGAGACCTAAAAACTGGCTGGATTTTGAATTGTGGGAAAGTGTACATGTGGTACATGTGTAATTATGTTTTGTTGCTACAGCAGGGATTAAAATGAGAAGGGAACAATTATTCAAGAGCTGAGTAAGTTGGTAAGAGGAGACTAAAGCATCACTTGGAAAATCTGGCTACTTGTACCTAGATACAAAAGTTTATTCTATTGTAATTACACTTTTAAAATACACATAATATTTAAAGACCATGAGAAATTATTCTTTATCACTCATGGCTCCCATTTTCCCAGTCCCTCTCATCTCATTAATTGCTCCTATTAAAAATCACCTCCTGCCTTAGAGCAAGTGGAATGCAGTCTTTTGTGTCTTGAACCTTCTTGTTCTTACCCAGCAATTGCCCCTGACTGTAGTAAACCATTAGTTATTTTACAATAAGAACTAAAAGCCTGTGATAGAATGTGAAATGAATCTGCAGTTGCTCTGCATGCCATCTATGTACCATGCGCTACCTACATCTCTGTTAGATGTTTGTGTCCCCTCATGATACCTGAGAAGGTGAGTTCTGAAAGGCATGGGTAGTTATGTATATCTTCTCTTCAGAGGCTTGCATATCAGGGGTGAATATTCACTATTAAAAGGTAACAACAATTACCCACTTTATTATTTTTTACACTAGATCATATATTATAAAATTATTATCTTTCAGTTACCTGGCCGGGCAACCAGTTTTGATAGTCAAGGATCCTGTCCATCTCCCAAACCACCTTCCACACCATAATGCTTTCAAAATAAGACCATTATAATAAGGACCCAGGACCGTGTACTCATCAGATCAAAAAAAAAAAAGTGGAAGATTTGATCTCATTTAAAATATATCCTGATAATGAACAAATGATGTGCAATTTTTATTTACCTTTTTGGTCTGTTTATTAACTTTGGACATCTTGATGTATTTTACTTGAATACAAATGGTCCTTACATAAGGCTTTTTATTCTTTGTGTCATATGCCAATTAGCACGAAGAATGTTTTCACTGAGTTGTGAATTCTTTGCATAAGCAAAGAATACATTTTTTGAAAATAATCCATACTTATCTAAAATTAAATAGTTAATGCTGCTATTGTATAAAGAAGCACATGTCACATATGTATGGTTTTGACTTTATTAAAACTATGTTCATTTCTAGCTGTACACATGTTTCTATATACACTTTAAGGGAAATTCTGAACTTTACTCACAGCATTAAATCCTTGAATAATCAAATTAATATTACTTCTCTGATAATATATTCTTTCATTCTCAACAAAATCTTTTCTTGGTGAAGTTTGGTTCTGCTAAACTCAAAACTTTTTCTTTCAAGCTTGTTCTTTAATATATAGAGAAGCAAAACTATAATTTGAAGAACCTCTTTGAGTATAAACTTAAGAAGTAATATTTAGTAGCTGGAAAATGGAGATTGAGCTATTTGGGCTACTATTTTCTATTGTCTTAAAGTTACATTAGTTCAAACATCTGTAGCACTATTTAACTCATATTTTAAAAATTCTATTACTCTTAATCTCAAATGTAGCATTAGTATTCCTAAGTGAATAGAATCAGAACTCATGAGTCTTCATAAGGTTCTCAAGTACTGTGACATGTTTATTTTGTGACATAAAGCTATCACATAGATCCTGTATTTCTGATAGGCATACTGACACCAAAGGTACAATAAATGTCTGTGCTGATTGTCGTTTGGATTGTACAGAGTAATGGGGACTTTTAAACTCAAACAGAAGTAATTTTTAGAAGTGGGTATTTTCTTAAAGAAAAAAATGACATTTTTCAGCAAATTATAAAACTATACCATAAATAATACAACTTGAACATTTAATATAAATAAATAATTCTTAAGGCCCAGACCCACAGTCTTTTGTGAAAGGCATTTGCCTTCATAAGGATCAAGGATCAGGTCACTAGTCGTAAAAACTATGCAAATGTTTTTACATGACAGAACTTTCCTTTAAATCATGTCAACTTTTTATTATCTTGTTTCTGGGCCCTATTGGAATATATCTATATTGAATGACCCCCAACCTTACTTTTGAGATGTGTACCATGGATAGTGCATATTTCAAGCTTATCCCAAGAGAGAAGGTTAAACCCCACCCTCCAAAAAAAAACTAAAAAGCAAGAAAATCTTCAGGTAGACTATAAAAACATATTCATCAGAATGAGAAAATTTTATCAGCAATTACAAAGTTTTGATTTTAGTAAAATCCTTTATTTTTAAATATTAAAAAATACAAAGTTTCAAAAATCTTGAAATTTTGTATGTTGGCATCTCTCATATAATGGTATTACTATTGATTAAGATGTAACTATTTTACACATTAACATTTTAAAGTCAAACGCAGTTCCCTAAAATTTTTCAAAAATGCTTGTGCCATCTTAATGAAAACAAGTATTCCTGGTTAACATTTTCTAATTTAAAATAACTAAAGAAACCTGTTGGACATACCTGGTTACCTTATCAAGCCTAAAAGAACCACTTGCTATAGACAGAATGAGGATGACACTTCCATTTTGTATGTCTTTGTTTTACTGGAAAATAAAATTGTCAAATGGGAAGATTCAATGAAATAACATATTTGGAGACAATTGTTTATAGGTATTGCTGCAACTTACAATTAATTAGCAACTCTATTTCCTTAGTATAATAATTATTTTCACCTGAAAATATATTTTAAGGGCTTTATATTCATGCTTTTCTTTGCCTCCTATGGAGATAAAGTCAATGTTTATGATGAAAAATGCAAACAATCAGCCAAAAAGGAGACGTTAATATGGCTATTGTAGATTAAATGTTTAAGGTAATTTTTTTTAATGTTTCCTAGGGATTAGAATAAACTCACCATGACTGAGCATTTGTTAATCTTTGAGAGATTAAGGAGAGAAAATTAGTAACTCAGATTTCATGCATCATTTAAAATGGTAGTTCATATTATAAAAATGTAATTCTACCATTTTCAATACAATACACCGTCACTCTGCACAGTCGTGCATCCATACAAACATAACTTATCCTCTTTCTACCTGTGGTTGAAGATGGAATGTTTTTCATTTCAGTATTTAAAATAAGGTTTGATGTTACAGATATCCTCCACTAATTTGTGTGGAACACCACATTTTAATGACAGCACTGACACATTATGAAGTTACAATTTAGGTATATAATGAATACCTAATTCCAGGGACTTATTCAGGGACTTGCTGAACATAAATCTAAGAAAAAGGAACAAGTGTTGACTAATTAGCATAACAATACTGATGTTCTTTTTGGTTTTGTTTCTTGTTTTGTTTATTTATTTTACCTGATTCACTAAGTAATCAGGTGAATGAGGAAATTGAGTATGAAAAAATATTAATGTTTGTGGAGTATATAATCTTCTCACAAAAATCTGAACAGCTGATGCTTTTTTTACCCTGGTTTCTTAATACTTTTATGGACATTTTTTTGTCAGGTCAGCTCTGTTTCTAGTACTTTATTTTACATATAAAACTTATGATGTTAATACATTCATAGTTCAGTAAAAAATATCATCAGGACTAGTGCCAGGGAACTAGAGATGGGAACACAGAACCAAGCACCCAATTTCTTATGCAGTTTTTGGGAGTGATTGCATGTTCTAGTTACTGGAGGGAGCTCACAACTGATTGCTACTGACTCAGGTATTAGATAAAAGCAAAATATATTTGAACCTACTTGGTTGTGATATTTAATTGACACCTGTCTTTTTTCTTCTGTAATGTCTGTTATTTTAAAATTGCAAATGCAATAAAAACTATCAGCCTCTTAAGGCTTTAATTTAATGATTAATTGCTTCAAAAATGAAAAATCCAAACTTTCACTTCTTTCTCAACTTTTACTATCCATAAAACAAAATATAACTCATTTCAGAATGAGTTATCAGAAGAGCCAGAGACTATTGCAAATAAAGGGACACAAAATCTTAACATTGAAAACATTGTTATTTCTTTACCTCTTTATAAACAATATTCGATATCATCTCAGATATATTTTCATGGAATGGATTTCCATATGATTTTTTTGCCACTTTAGTTGCAATTATAACCAAGTAATTTAATTACCTGATAATTTTAAAAAATGAAAAAAACTAGAGGTGATGAGGATTTAAGAAAATCATTCATCTTCCAACTAAATCTGTTCTTGAAGCAGCTCTGGTTGTTCTGATGTACTTTAATTGATTTAAACTTTTCTAGTTTGTAGGCTGCCAAAAAGAAATGATACAAAAGCATGGAAAGTAAAATAATTTAAATTAAGAATCTATATAACTAAATGGCAGTTAAATGCAGATGTTAAAGCATATGGAAATAAAGATATTGAATGCAAAATCAAAAACCAGCTTTGTATTTTAACTTTTAGGAGAAAGTAAATTCTCTAACACTGTTCAAAAAACCCATGACATAGCATTTTAATAGTTACTCAATGATATGGCTCAGGATGTGATTCATCTGAACCTACTAAGACCCATTATTTAAAAGAAACTAGTGAGTTTTTATTTTATATGGGAAAGAGAGTTAATTAAACTAAATGTTTCCAATATGTTATTCAGTGATACTCTTTAAGGTAAGAATTTTCTATTTCATTAAAAGACTTCCTATATTTGTTCAATCTTATGTTAAAGTGAACAGAAATTTAGTTAAAGATGCATTGGTAATACCTGTAATCTGGCAATTACAGTTAACCAAAAGGATGTGCATTTGAACAGTGGCAATTAATTAGTACTCATTTCAAAGGTTTTCTCATCAAAGCAAGAAATTGTTTTTATTTCCACCCTGTTCATTATGAAGATTGGTAACCAGGGTTTGACTTAATAGCATGATAATATCATGCTGTAGAGACCTTAAAAAGAAAGCAGTAAATTAAGGGCTGAGGTGGGACTTAAAGATTATTGAATGCAAACATTTTGGATATTAGAAATGGTGATTGAAAAAATAAGTAGAAGATATATATGAGAAAAGATAGGTTTCTTCATGCTTGAAATGATTTAAATACACTTCTATAAGGAGAATTGATTACAATAGTCCTATTTTTATCTCTTCTGAAACACTGGAAATGACTTGCCATTAATGGATCTAAAGCTGCGGATAGTATTTATATGGAAATGTTTTAATCTCAAACTGACAATGATTTCTTTGAAGCTCAACTGGGTCATGAATACCCTCTCCAAAGATCAAACTATACCTGATTTTGTCATAAAAGGGTAAAAATAGATCATTTTCTTCAGAAATTTTGTTGTGATTTGCGTCTGCTATGCACAGGATCCCTATTTACTGTACAGGATGGTGGATTTCAATTACATATACAAAATATTTGCATTTATACTTTTTTATAAACAAAAAGTCCAACTCAAGTTTATGTCATTAACTTTTTATTGACCCTTCCAATTGAGATAAATTATTGGGTTCATCTGCAAAATATAGATAAATTATGGAACACATGAAGTGAGATCCTCATTGAAGAATGAAGAAGTCAAATAGAAATATCTCACACTGTAAATATGGTGATTCCACTAATGAATATTCCAAAATATTTGCCAGTTATTCTAAACTGGCAGAATACATGAAAATTCTTCATTTCATACATGACATTGAATAATTTGGATCCATCATATTTGTTTTTTTTTTTGTATCCTTCAGTCATTGTTCATAAGGTGGCTTTTTAACTGAAGTTTGTGATATAATATGTAGCCTTTGTTCAAATCAAAATATTTGACTTCTGTATTATAGAACAAAATTTTTTTAATCTTTTGAAATTCATGTTTCTGGCTTTTGTACATGGTAACCAGCCATTTGTGAAATTTGACAGCATATAATTGTATTACTTAGAACAAATGTTTTGCAACCACCTTTAAAGGATGTTACACATTTCAGTATTTTTACAATGTCTTCTTTAAAATGTGTGAACATATTTGTTAGGTTCAGATGAATTATGAAACAATGAAACCTCAAAGCTGTTGTGAAGTGTACAGTTTATGAGATTACTTTTGTAAAAGAAAAAGGGAAAGCACTTGAAATATAATTTTACTGTTTCATATGTATTTTGAAAAATAAAGTGATTATAAATTATTTTTTCTTGCCTTTGAAGAAAACATCTTTTTCAGATTTAATTTTGAGACCTTTATGTTGCTCTTTCTTTAATAGTCATTATTTTTGGCACTCATTAGAGAGCAGAGTAATTCATTTATCAATAATTCAGTAACTAGAGCAACTGAATATACTTTACAAACCTCACTTAATACATATCATTATTTTAACAAAATTATAAACTTAAGGTCCTGGATTATTTCCATTAAGGTATAATGAAACAATCATTAGTCAAGTGTTAAGAGAGGTAAATGCCATTTACACATCTTAGCTACATTTTTTTCATCTGCAAAAACTCCCTATAAATAACTTAGCAGGTGATTCAGTAGTTGGGAATACCAGTTATTTTGTTTGGTTCTGTTTTACCTCAGATTTTCAAAAATATTTTCATAAGGATTATACATACAGCAACTAGTTTTAAGCAATCAACACAGCAGTGAATCAAAGGAAATCATAATCATTGATAAAACAGATGCTCTGTACCTAGAGTCACTGTTTAAAAAAAATACAACTCCTAAGAAGAAGCAAATAAATAAGTCTATGCCTCTGTTTAGAATGCAGGATAATGAAAAGTCAATGATCTGACTTGTCTGGCCTTGCTTAAGTTCCTAAATCCAAAATGTTTGAGGAGCCAACATGAAATCTAAGCTGTTTAGATTAGTTTTTTAAGTTGCTTCTTAAAAATATTAGTCAAATGGCAACTCTTAAAGACTTTTTGTTAGTATTTCTAAATGTCTCCCCAGGAAGTGTTTATATTTATATTTGCACTAACAATATATGAGCATTTCCAGTTACCCTAGTCAATACTTGGCATTATTATTATTTGAATCTTGCCAATTTAAACACAACAAAAATGATATTTCATCAGTGTTTTAATTTTATTTCTTTTTTATCCAGTGGTATTAAACATTTTTCATATATTTTGATTGGAAATTTGAATTTTATTGCTTAAGACTTTTCTCATTCTTCTGTTGGAATTGTCTTCTTTATTCTTTTTTTTTTTTCTTTTGTGGTAGGCAGGCCTCTCACTGTTGTGGCCTCTCACGTTGCGGAGCACAGGCTCCAGATGCGCAGGCTCAGCAGCCATGGCTCACAGGCCCAGCTGCTCCGCAGCATGTGGGATCTTCCCGGACTGGGGCACAAGCCCGCGTCCCCTGCATCGGCAGGTGGACTCTCAACCACTACACCACCAGGGAAGCCCTTTATTCATTTTTTAGAGGTTTTTATTCCTTTTTTTTTAACACAAAGATATTCTTCATAAGACTACATCTCAAACTGATTTCCATTCTGCAAAGCGGAAGGCATATAATATTAGGTTATAATCTGTAAAGGCAGTTTATACAATCTATACAAATGAAAACTATATAATAAAAATATATGTGAGATACAAAGTGCAATCAAAAGTTACCATGTTTTATCTTAAAAAGCAGGAGTTATTATCTTGACAGTATACTAGATCATTTTGTGCTGTCACTACCAGTGTATCTGAAAGAATTTGAGGACATCCAGTTCATGGATAAGCCATTATTTATGCTATTTTTTAAATTAATTTTTATGTTAGATTTGAACAGTTTCAAATCTATCCACTTTCATAAAATAATACAGAATGAAGGGAAGATATATCCATTAATGTCTACAGAAAATAAAACCAAAAATGTGAACTGTAACCACAATAGGACATGTGCCAAACAGTTTTCATGTTTTTTTAACCTCATTTTTCCTTCAAATGAAAAAAAAAATCATCCAAAATTCTACATACAAGTATAAATTATGTGGACAGAATCAACCCCAACTGTGAATGCACTTAGCGAGTCTAATTGTTTAGATTGTAAGCATTTCATGAGCAACATTTGAGGGGAGGTGGTGTTTGTTTGCTATTTATAATTTCCAGGACATATATGACTGAAAATTGTACCTTAAATGAGAAGGTAGACTTGAGTCAGTGACAGGAACTTAAACCAGGATGTAAAGGAACTAATAGATAAGAATTATACTGAGAACACAAGATACAAACAGGCCACCAAATTGCACAACTCCTAGAGGCATTGATCACACTACTCTATGTAAATGGTGCCTGCAACAGCACATGAATCTAACCACCTTAAATTAGTGAATAACAAGGAAAAAGCATACTGAAAGCTATAGAGGTACCTTAACCAGAAGCAGTAATTAAAAGCTAGAGTTAAGAATTGGGGAGATTTATTTTTTTTTTAACTGCAGAGCACAGCTTTGATCAAATGGTAAGTCTGGGCTGTTATTCTCTACATATCATGAAATGTAAAAGCTTATATTTATACAATTTTAAAATATTTTCACATTTGCTGTTTCTTAATTCTTACCAAAGTCATGTGGGTTGTATCACTCCAATTTTACAGAGATGGTGATTGTGGTTAAGAAAGATTAAGTGAAAGCCCAAGGTCACAAAGTAGATGGTGAGACTGGGCTTCAAATCTAGATCTTTGGGCCTCAAATTACAAGCATAAGCAACTTGATGCTTTTCAGTATAACACTTTAAAAATAAAAAAGACAGCTAATTGGATTTTTTGCCTCTTTAGATAAATCACCAAAATGAAAGATGTATAAACTTTATTACCTTTACTCTTCCCTAAATTGAGATCAGTTGTATCTGCCTGAACTACCAATTAGTTAAAGTATATGTCATTTTTATAACATGTAAACCACTATGCAAATAGTAGGCACTAGTTTTATCACCAACATAATTCTCATCATTAATACCTAAAACCCATGAATGGGGTAAATATTTTCAAGTGCCATAAGATAGCATTATCTGCAGATCAATTTGCTAAGAAGAAGGAACTCTCTTCTGATACTGAATTTACCCTGACCTGATGAAAAAAGAGCAAAGATGGTAAAAGAAGGAGCATAGAATCCTGCTAATAATATCTCATTTAAAAATTAGTTTTCGGGAGAGACCTTCAAGCTGGCAGAGGAGTAAGAGGTGAAGATCACCATCCTCACCCAAAATACAACAGAAATACATCTACATGTGGAACAATTCCTACAGAACACCTACTGAACACTGACAGAAGACCTCAGACTTCCCAAAAGGCAAGCAACACTCGACATACATGGCCATGTGGCTGACAGGGTCTTGGTGCTCTGACCAGGTGTCAGGCCTGTGCCTCTGAGGGGCGACAGCCAAGTTCAGGACATTGGTCCAACAGAGACCTCCCGGCTCCATGTAATATCAAATAGGGAAAGCTCTCCCAGAGATCTCCATCTCAATGCTACGACCCAGCTCCACTCAACGACCAGCAAGCTACAGTGCTGGACACCCTATGCCAAACAGCAAGACAGGAACACAATGCCAACCATTAGCAGAGAGACTGCCTAAAATCATAATAAGGTCACAGACACACTAAAACACACCACCGGACGCAGTTCTGCACACAAGAAAGGCAAGATGCAGCCTCATCCACCAGAACACAGGCACAAGTCCCCTCCAACAGGAAGCCTACACAACCCACTAAACCAACCTTAGCCACTGGGGCAGAGATCAAACCAATGGGAACTACGAACCTGCAGCCTATGAAAAGGAGACCCCAAACACAGTAAGTTCAGCAAAATGAGAAGACAGAGAAACACACAGCAGATGAAGGAGCAAGGCAAAAACCCATCATAACTAACAAATGAAGAGGAAATAGTCAGTCTACCTAAAAAAGAATTCAGAATAATGATAGTAAGGATGACCCAAAATGTTGGAAATAGAATGCAGAAAATACAAGAAACATTTAACAAGGACCTAGAAGAACTAAAGAGCAAACAAACAGAGTTGAACAACACAATAAATGAAATTAAAAATTCTCTAGAAGGGATCAGTGGAAGAATAACTGAGGCAGAAGAACGGATAAGTGACCTGGAATATAAAATAGTGTAAATAACTACTGCAGAGTAGAATAAAGAATGAAAGGAATAGAGGACAGTCTCAGAGACCTCTGGACAACATTAAATGCCCCAGCTTTCGAATTATAGGGGTCCCAGAAGAAGAAGAGAAAAAGAGAGGGACTGAGAAAATATTTGAAGAGATTATAGTTGAAAACTTCTCTAATATGTGAAAGGAAATAGTCAATCAAGTCCAGGAAGGGCAGAGAGTCCCACACAGGCTAAATCTAAGGAGAAACATGCCAAGACACATACTAAACTATTAAAAATTAAATACAAAGAACAAATATTAAAAGTAGCAAGGTGAATACAACAAATAACATACAAGGAATCCCCATAAGGTTAACAGATACTCTTTCAGCAGAAACCCTGCAAGCCAGAAGGGAGTGGCAGGAAATATTTAAAGTGATAAAAGGGAAAAACCTACAACCAAGATTATTCTACCCAGCAAGGAACTCATTCAGATTTGATGGAGAAATTAAAATCTTTACAGAGAAGCAAAAGCTAAGAGAATTCAGCACCACAAAACCAGCTTTAAAAAAAAATGCTAAAGGAAATTTTCTAGAAAGGAAGCACAAGAGGAGGAAAAGACCTACATTAACAAACCCAAAACAATTAAGAAAATGGTAATGAGAACATACATATCAATAACTACTTTAAATGTAAATGGATTAAATGCTCCAACCAAAAGATATAGACTGCCTGAGTGGATACAAAAACAAGACCTGTATATATGCTGTCTACAAGAGACCACTTCAGACCTAGGGACACAAACAGACTGAAGATGAGGGGATGGAAAAAGATATTCCATACAAATGGAAATCAAAAGAAAGCTGGAGTAGCAGCTTGTCGTATCAGACAAAATAGACTTTAAAATATAGACTATAAAAGGAGCCAAAGAAGGACACTACATAAAGATCAAGGGATTGATACAAGAAGAAGATATAAAAATCATAAACATTTATTCACCTAACATAGGAGCACCTCAAAACATAAGGCAAATGCTAACAGCCATAAAAGCAGAAATTGAGAGTAACGCAATCATAGTAGGGGAATTTAACACCCCACTTTCACCAATGGACAGATGATCCAAATGAAAATAAATAAGGAAACACAACCTTTCAATGATACATTAAACAAGATTGATTTAGTTGATATTTATAGGACATTCCATTCAAAAGCAACACAATACACTTTCTTCTCAAGCGCTCATGGAACATTCTCCAGGATCGATCATATCTTGGGTCAAAAATTAATCCCTTGGTAAATTTAAGAAAATTGAATTCGTATCAAGGACCTTTTCTGACCACAACACTATGAGACTAGATATTATTAACATGAAAACATCTGTAAAAATTACAAACACATGGAGACTAAACAATACACTACTAAATAATGAAGAGATCACTGACAAAATCAAAGAGAAAATCAAAAAATACCTAGAAACAAAAGACAATGAAAACACAACAACCCAAAACCTATGGGCTGCAGCAAAAGCAGTTCTAAGAGGGGAGTTAATAGCAATACAATCCTACCTCAAGAAACAATAAACATCTCAAGTAAACACCTTACACCTAAAGCAAATAGACAAAGAAGAACAAAAAAACCCAAAGTTAGCAGAAGGAAAGAAATCATAAAGATCAGATCAGAAATAAATGAAAAAGAAATGAAGGAAATAATACCAAAGATCAATAAAACTAAAAGCTGGTTCTGTGACAAGATAAACAAAACCGACAAACCATTAGCCAGACTTCTAAGAAAAAAAACAGAGAAGACTCAAAGGAATAAAATTACAAATGAAAAAGGAGAAGTAACAACTGACACTGCAGAAATACAAATGATCATGAGAGATTACTAAAGTAACTATATTTCAATAAAATGGACAACCTGGAAGAAATGGAAAAATTCTTAGAAAAGCAAATGTTCCAAGACTGAACCAGGAAGAAATAGAAAATATAAACAGACCAATCACAAGCACTGAAATTGAGACTGTGATTAAAATTCATCCAACAAGCAAGAGCTCAGGACCAGATGGCTTAACAGGTGAATTCTATCAAACATTAAGATGAGAGCTAACACCTATCCTTCTCAAACTCTTCCAAAATATAGCAGAGGGAGGAACACCCCCAAACTCATCATATGAGGCCACCATCACCCTGATACCCAAACCAGACAAAGATGTCACAAAAAAGAAAACTACAGGCCAATATCACTGATGAACATAGATGGAAAAATCCTCAACAAAACACTAGCAAACAGAATCCAACAGCACATTAAAAGGATCATACACTATGATCAAGTGGGGTTTATACCAGAGATGCAAGGATTCTTCAATATACACAAATCTATCAATGTGATAAACCATATTAACAAACTGAAGGACAAAAACCATATGATCATCTCAAAAGATGAAAAAGCTTTTGACAAGTTCAACACTGATTTATGATAAAAATCCTCCAGAAAGTAGGCATAGAGACAACTTACTTCAACATAATAAAGGCCATGTATGACAAACCCACAGCCAACAGTGTTCTCAATGGTGAAAAACAAATCATTTCCACTAAGAACAGGAACAGACAAGGTTGTCCACCCTCACCACTCTTATACAGCATAGTTTTGGAAGTTTTAGCTACAGCAATCAGAGAAAAAAAGAAATAAAAGAAATCCGAAATGGAAACGAAGAAGTAAAGCTGTCACTGTTTGCAGACGACATGGTATTACACATAGAGAATCCTAAAGATGCTCCCAGAAAACTGTGAGAGCTAATCAATGAATTTGGTAAAGTAGTAGGATACAAAATTAATGCACAGAAATCCCTTGCTTTCCTATACACTACTGATGAAAAATCTGAAGCAGAAATTAAAGAAACAACCCCATTTATCACTGCAACATAAAGAACAAAATAACTAGGAATAAACCTTCCTAAGGAGACAAAAGACCTGTATGCAGAAAACTATAAGACACTGATGAAAGAAATTAAAGATGATATAAACAGATGGAGAGATATGCCATGTTCCTGGATTGGAAGAATCAACATTATGAAAATGACTATACTACACTAAGCAATCTACATATTAAGTGCAATCCCTATCAGACTACCACTGGCATTTTTCACAGACTAGAAAAAAAAATTTCACAATTTGTGTGAAAACACAAAAGACCCCGAATAGCCAAAGCAATCTTGAGAAAGAAAAACCAAGCTGGTGGAAACAGGCTCCCAGACTTCAGACTATAATACAAAGCTACAGTAATGAAGACAGTATGGTACTGGCACAAAAACAGAAATATAGATCAATGGAACAGGATAGAAAGCCCAGAGATAAACCCATGCACATATGGTCACCTTATTTTTGATAAAGGACGCAAGAATATACAATGGAGAAAAGACACCCTCTTCAATAGGTGGTGCTGGGAAAACTGGACAGCTACATGTAAAAGAATGAAATTAGAACACTCCCTAACACCATACACAAAAATAAACTGAAAATGAATTAAAGACCTACATGTAACACCAGACACTATAAAACTCTTAGAGGAAAACATAGACAGAACACTCTATGACATAAGTCACAGCAAGATCTTTTTTGACCCACCTCCTAGAGAAATGGAAATAAAAACAAAAGTAAACAAATGGGGTCTAATGAAACTTAAAAGCTTCTGTACAGAAAAGGAAAACATAAACAGGACAAAAAGACACACCTCAGAATGGGAGAAAATATTTGTAAATGAAGCAACTGACAAAGGATTAATCTCCAAAATATACAAGCAGCTCATGCAGCTCAATATCAAAAAAACAAAAAACCAATCCAAAAATGGGCAGAAGCCCTAAACAGACATTTCTCCAAAGAAGATATACAGATTTCCAACAAACACATGAAAGAATGCTCAGCATCATTAATCACTAGAGAAATGCAAATCATAATTGCAATGAGGTATCACCTCACACCAGTCAGAATGGCCACCATCAAAATATCTAGAAACAATAAACTCTGGAGAGGGTGTGGAGAAAAGGGAACCCTCTTGCACTGTTTGTGGGAAAGTAAATTGATACAGCCACTATGGAGAACAGTATGGAGGTTCCTTAAAAAACTACAAATAGAACTACCATACAACCCAGCAATCACTACTGGGCATATACCCTGAGAAAACCATAATTCAAAAGGACACATGTACCACAATGTTCATTGCAGTTCTATTTACAATAGCCAGGACATAGAAGCAACCTAAGTGTCCATCGACAGATGGGTGGATAAAGAAGATATGGCACATATATACAATGGAATATTACTCAACCATAAAAAGAAACGAGAGTGAGTTATTTGTAGTGAGGTGGATGGACCTAGAGTCTGTCATACAGAGTGAAGTAAGTTAGAAGAAGAAAAACAAATACCATATGCTAACACATATATATGGAATCTTAAGGAAAAAAATGGTCATGTGGAACCTAGGGGCAGGACAGAAATAAAGACGTACACCTAGAGAATATACTTGAGGACATGGTAAGCTGGGATGAAGTGAGAGAGTGGTGTTGACATATAAACACTACCAAATGTAAAATAGAGAGCTAGTGGGAAGCAGCCGCATAGTACAGGGAGATCAGCTTGGTGCTTTGTGACCACCTAGAGGGGTGGGATAGGGAGGATGGGCAGGAGACGCAAGAGGGGGGAAATATGGGGATATATGTATAGCTGATTCACTTTGTTAGAAAGCAGAAACTAAGACACCATTGTAAAGCAATTATACTCCAATAAAGATGTTAAAAAATTTTTTTAAATAGATAAATAAAAATTATTTTTCCATTGGCACTATTCTGGTTCAGGCCATGAACCCTGTTATCTACATTTTTTTAAATCTTGATAATTGGTTTAGAAACCTCCAGATTCTCACAGTTGTCACTCTCTACTATCCAGTGTTGTTAGATCCACCACTAGAAATGCAACTCTGTACATCCCATGTCCTTACACAAATCCCTAAATGAATCTTAAAGGAGAAAAGTATTGTACTGGATCAATTGCAAATCCATAAGGAAAAAATAATAATTTGACTCCTGCCTCATATCATACATAAAAGTTAAATTCAGATACATCAGGCCTCAATATAAATCTTAAACCTATAGAACTTCTGAAAGACCAAGTATATCTTCATGATCTTGGTATAGGCACACCTGGCTGAGATGTTGTTTCTTAAAAGTAGCCAAGGAAAAATATAGAAAGTCTTAAAAATGTAAAGATTTAAAATTCCTCCAAATTGATCTAAATCAACTCAACATTTCAAAGCAACTCCAATTAAAATCCCAATGAGGTTTTTTTTTTAATATTTATTTTTTAAATTTATTTATTTTGGCTGTGCTGGGTCTTAGTTGCAGCATGCAGGATCTTTAGTTATAGCATGCAGGCTCATAGTTGCAGCAATGTGAACTCTTAGTTGTGGCATGCATGTGGGATCTAGTTCCCCGACCAGGGATCAAACTGAAGCCCCCTGAGTTGGGAGCGCAGAGTCTTACCTACTGGACCACCAGGGAAGTCCCCCCAATGAGTTTTTAAAATTTTCTTTCTATGAAATTTGACAAGCTGATTCTTAAAAGTGTATGGAAAAGTAAAGGTCTATGAACAGCCATACTGCTGAAAAAGAAAGAGGAAGAGGAAGAGTTGAGACTTACTCTAAAAATATGGTTTATTCTGAACTTATAGTAATTTAAAAAGTGTGACACATGTGAGGATAGACAAATTGGCAAAATAAATAGAGTAAAAATATGTCAAATACATATGGAAATTAGATATGTGACAGAAGGGGCATACTAGGTTGTGGGAAAACAAATGGAATTATTTATTTAATAATTGGCAGCTGTAAGAATGATTATTTTTAGAGAAAAACATAAATACCAATCCCCTTTTCAGTTCACATACTAAATTCAACTTCAAATGGCATTAAATATCAAACAAAAACTTTCAAAATTCTATTATAAAATATAAATGATTTAGAGGGAGGGAATGTTTTTTTAAGACACAAAATATGTTCAAATTAAAACAAAAGACCCATTGTATTACATTAAGTAATTTGACACCAAAAGCAATGGCAACCAAAGCAAAGATAAACAAGTGTGACTACATTAAGGAAAACCTTCTGCACAGCAAAGTAAATTAACAACAAAATGACAAGGAAACCTACTAAATGGGAGAAAATATTTGCAAATCATATATCTCAAGGGTTAATATACAAAATATAGAGAAAAATATAACTCAATAGCAAAAAACAAACAATCCAATCTAAAAATTGGCAGAGGGCCTGAACAGACAATTTTCCAAAGAGGACATGAAAAGACACACACATCACTAATCATCAGAGAGATGCAAGTCAAATCTGCAATAATGTATCACCTCACACCTGTTAGAATGGTTATCATCAAAAAGACAACAAATAGCTAGTGTTGGCCAGAATGTGGAGAAAAGGGAACACTCATACACTGTTAGTGGGAATATAAATTGGTGCAGCCACGATAGAAGACAGTATGGAGGTTCCTCAAAAACTTAAAAATGGAATTACCATATGATCCAACAATTCCACTTCTGTGTTTTTATCCAAAGAAAAAACAGTAATTTGAAAAGTTCATGCACCCCCATGTTTTGCAGCATTATTTACAATAGCCAAGATATGGAAACAACCTAACTGTTCATCAACAGATAGATGGATATAATTCAGCCATAAAAAATGAAGGAAATCTTGCAATTTGTGACAACATGGCTGGACTTCATGGATATTATGCAAAATGATACTATATGATTTCACTTATGTGTGGAATCTTAAAGCCAAACCAAACCAAAACAAACAAAAAAGAACCACACAACAACCAAGCTCAGAGAAGGGATTGGTGGTAGCCAGAGGTGGGGAAGGTGTGGGATGGTGGTGAAGGGGTGTCAAACTAATGAAGGGAATCAAAAGATATTAAACTTCCAGTTATAAAATCAATGTCATGGGTATACAATGTACAGCATGGTGACTATAGTTAATACTATACTGTATATTTGAAAGTTGCTGAGATCTTAAAGGTTCTAATCACAAGAAAACCTATATAACTATATGTGGTGACAGATGTTAACTAGACTTATTGTGGTGAAGAATTTGTAATACATTACAAATATCAAGTCATTATGTTGTACCTCTGAAACTAATATATGTCCATTACACCTCAATTTAAAAAAAACTTAAATAACCTTTAAAAATTACCTTTAAAAAATTACCTTTAAAAAGTGAAAAGTCAAGCTAAAAATTAAGGATAAGATATTTACAACACATATGATTAAGAAAGAGCTGCAAATTGTATAAATAAATCCTACAAATCAATCATAAGGGCTTAAATAACCCAATTTAAAATGGGCAAAAACATGAAAATCATGAGAGGTATTTTATGGAGGAGGAAATATGTATGGCAATAAACTTATGGATATTCTCCACCTCATTAATCAAAGAAATGCAAATCAAGATTGTAATAAGATAATATATCATATGGCATTAATTGACAAACTCACAAAGTCTCACAATCCCAACTCTGAAGACCAATAGACCAATAGAATTTCCAATACATTTCTGATTGGAGAGTAATAAAAAAAACCCAACAATTTGGAAGTATCTATTAAACACTGACATATCCAGGTTGGAGCAATTCCACAACTGAGTATATACCCAGAGGAAACTACTTCATCCATGTGTATTAGTTGATAGGATCAAGAATTGACATTGAAACACTACAAAATAGGGGGGGATAAAAATAGGAAATGACCTGCACACCTATAGAAAAGTGATGGATTTTAAAAGTATGACATATTCAACAAAAAATGATACATAACCATGGAATAACTGAATTATTGTTACCAATGACATGGATAAATCTTAGTAACAAAATGTTGACTGGAAACCTTAAAACTGAAGAAATTCTGTGTACACTTTTGTATAATTTTTAATCTTGAAAGGATGTTGTATCATTGCAAACAAAAACTACATACAAACTAATTTAAGAAAGCAATAAAATTAAAACTGTGATAACTGACTAAGTATATACATATAAGTCAATGGAACAGATATTAGAGTCCAGAAATAAACACTCACACTTATGATCAACTGATTTCTGACAAGGGTGCCAGAAAAATTCAATGAGGAAACAATAGTCTTTGCAACAAATAGTGTTGGGGCAAATGGATGTCCACATCCAAATAAATGAAGCTGGAGCCCCAGCTCACACAGTATACAAAAAAATAACTCAAAGTGGATCAGACACATAAATGTAAGAGCTAAAATGATAAAATTCTTAGGAGAAAACATAGGGGTAAATCTTCTTGACCTTGGATTTAGCAATGGTTTCTGAGATATGAAACCAAAAACATTGACAATCAAGGAAATAATAAACTGAACTTCACCAAAATTAAAACTTTTTATGCTTCAAAGGATACCATCAAGAGCCTAAAAGGACAGCTTACTTAATGTGAGAAACTATAAGCCAGTTATATATCTTATAAGGATCTTATTAATAAATAAAGAACTCTTATAACTCAATAATAAAAACTACAAACCCATTTTTTTAAACAGGCAAAAAATATGAAAAGACATTTCTTCCAAATGATGTACAAATGGCCAATAAGCACTGGAAAAGATGTTTAGCATCATCAGTCATCAGGGAAATAGAAATCAAAACCACGAGATACCACTTCACACCCACTAAAATATCTATCATTTAAAAGACAGATAATAACAAGTGTTGACAAAAATGTAGAAAAATTGGAATCCTCATTGGCAGTTGGTAGGAATGTAAAATGGGCCAGACACTTTGGAAAATTTCTGACAGTTCCTCAAAATGTTATACATAAAGTTCCACATTACCCAGCAACTCCACACCTAAATATATACACAAGAGAAATAAAAACATATGTACACAAAAAAAACTTGTACATGAATGTTCATAGCAGCATTATTCATAATAAGCAAAAAAGAGGAAACGATCCAAATGCCTGTCAACTGATAAATATAAAGGTAAAATGTGGTATATCCGTATATGGAATTTTATTTGGCAATAAATAAAAATACAGTACTGGTGCATATTACAACATGGTGAACCTTGGAAACGTTATGCTAATTGAAAAAAGCCAATCACAAAAGAAAATGTATTGTAATGATTCCATTTATATGAAAGGTACACAACAGGCAAACCTATAGAGACAGAAAGCAGTTTAGTGGTTGACTGGGGCTGCCTTGGATGAGGAGACTGGGAGTGACTACAAAGGGAACAGGATTAATTTTGGAGCACATGAAAATGTTCTAAAATTAATTGTGGGAGGAGGAGCTTCAAGATGGCGGAAGAGTAAGACGTGGACATCACCTTCCTCCCCACAAATACATCAGAAATACATCTACATGTGGAAAAATTCCTACAGAACACCTACTGAACACTGGCAGAAGACCTCAGACCTCCCAAAAGACAAGAAACTCCCCACATACCTGGGTAGGGCAAAAGAAAAAAGAAAAAACAGAGACAAAAGAATAGGGACGGTACCTGCACCAGTGGGAGGGAGCTGTAAAGGAGGAAAGGTTTCCACACACTAGGAAGCCCCTTAGCAGGCAGAGACTGTGGGTGGCGGAGGCAGGGAGCTTCGGAGCCACAGAGGAGAATGCAGCAACAGGGGTACGGAGGGCAAAGCGGAGAGATTCCTGCACAGAGTATCGGTGCCGACCAGCACTCATCAACCTGAGAGACTTGTCTGCTCATCCACTGGGATGAGTGGGGGATGGGGGCTGAGGCTCAGGCTTTGGTCGGCTGGGGTTGGCTGCGTGAACAGAGCCTGCAGGGGCTAGTGCCTCACAGCTAGCCAGGAGGGAGTCCGGGATAAACTCTGGAGCTGCCGAAGAGACAAGAGACTTTTTCTTGCCTCTTTGTTTCCTGGTGCGTGAGGAGAGGGGATTAAGAGTGCCACTTAAAGGAGCTCCAGAGACGGGTGCAAGCCACGGCTATCAGCACAGACCCCAGAGACAGGTATGGGACCCTAAGGTAACTGCTGCAGCCACCAAGAAGCCTGTATGAAAGCACAGGTCACTATCCACACCACCTCTCCCGGGAGCCCGTGCAGTCCACCACTGCCAGGGTCCCATGATCCAGGGACAAATTCCCCGGGAGAACACACGGCACACCTCAGGCTGGTACAACGTCATGCTGGCCTCTGCCACTGCAAGCTCGCCCTACAACCGTACCCCTCCCTGCCCACGTCCTGAGTGAGCCAGAGCCCCCAAATCAGTGACCCCTTTAACCCCGTCCTGTCTAAGCAAAGAACAGACGCTCTCAGGCGACCTACATGCAGAGAGGGGTCCAAATCCAAAACTGAACCCCAGGAGCTGTGCGAATAAAGAAGAGAAAAGGAAATCTCTCCCAGCAGCCTCAGGAACAGTGGATTAAATCTCCACAATCAACTTGAGGTACCCTGCATCTGTGGAATAACTGAATAGACAATGAATCATCCCAAATTGAGGAGGTGAACTTTGGGAGCAACGATATATTTTTTGTCCCCTTTTTCTCTTTTTGTGAGTGTGTATCTTTATGTTTCTGTGTGTGATTTTGTCTGTATAGCTTTGCTTTTACCATTTGTCCTAGGGTTCTGTCTGTCCAGTTTTTTTTGTTTGTTTGTGTGTTTTGGTTTGATTTTTGTTTTATTTATTACTAAAAATTTTTTTCTTAATAATACTTTATTTTTTATTTTAATAACTATATTTTAATTTACTTTATTTTATTTTCTCTTCTTCTTTCCTTCCTTTTTTTCTCACTTTTATTCTGAGCTATGTGGAGGACAGGCTCTTGGTGCTCCAGCCAGGTGTCAGGGCTGTGCCTCTGAGGTGGGAGAGCCAAGTTCAGGACACTGGTCCACAAGAGACTTCTCAGCTCCACAAAATATCACATGGTGAAAATCCCCCAGAGATCTCCCATCTCAAGGCCAAGACCCAGCTCCACTCAACAACCAGCAAACTACGCTTCTGGACACCCTATGTCAAACAAATAGCAAGACAGGAACGCAACCCCATCCATTAGCAAAGAGGCTACCTAAAATCATAATATGGCCACAGACACTCCAAAACATACCACCAGCATGGACCTGCCCACCAGAAAGACAAGATCCAGCCTCATACACCAGAACACAGGCACTAGTCCACTCCACCACAACCCACTGAACCAACCTTAGCAACTGGGGACAGACACCAAAAACAACGGAATCTACGAACCTGTAGCATGTGAAAAGGAGACCCCAAACAGAGTAAGTTAAGCAAAAGGAGAAGACAGAGAAACACACAGCAGATGAAGGAGCAAGGCAAAAACCCATCATACCTAACAAATGAAGAGGGAATAGGCAGTCTACCTGAAAAAGAATTCAGAATAATGATAGTAAAGATGATCCAAAATGTTGGAAATAGAATGCAGAAAATAGAAGAAACGTTTAACAAGGACCTAGAAGAACTAAAGAGCAAACAAACAGAGTTGAACAACACAATAAATATTAAAAACTCTCTAGAAGGGATCAATGACAGCATAACAG
The DNA here is from genome assembly GCF_964270905.1 of Leucopleurus acutus. Classification (NCBI taxonomy): domain Eukaryota; kingdom Metazoa; phylum Chordata; class Mammalia; order Artiodactyla; family Delphinidae; genus Leucopleurus; species Leucopleurus acutus. The sequence goes on along the minus strand of NC_139152.1, from coordinate 28,013,352 downwards.
AGGCAGAAGAATGGATAAGTGACCTGCAATACGAAATAGTGGAAATAACTACTGCAGAGCAGAATAAAGAAAAAAGAATGTAAAGAAGAGAGAACAGTCTCAGAGACCTCTGGGACAACATTAAACGCAGCAACTTTTGAATTATAGGGATCCCAGAAGAAGAAGAGAAAAAGAGAGGAACAGAGAAAATATTTGAAGAGATTATAGTTGAAAACTTCCCTAATATGGGAAAGGAATTAGTCAATCAAGTGTAGGAAGTGTAGAGACTACCATAATGATAAATCCAAGAAGAAACACATCAGGAAATATTAATCAAACAATCAAAAATTAAATACAAAGAACAAATATTAAAAGCAGCAAGGGAAAAACAATAAACAACACAAAAAGGAATCCCCATAATGTTAACAGCTGATCTTTGAGCAGAAACTCTGCAAGCCAGAAGGGAGTGGTGGGACATATTTAAAGTGATGAAGGAGAAAAACCTACAACCAAGATTATGCAAACCAGCAAGGAACTCAATCAGATTTGACAGACAAATTAAAAACTTTACAGAGAAGCAAAAGCTAAGAGAATTCAGCACCACCAAACCAGCTTTACAACAACTGCTAAAGGAACTTCTCTAGGCAGGAAACACAAGAGAAGGAAAAGACCTACCATAATAAACCCACAACAATTAAGAAAATGGTAATAGGAACATACATATTGATAATTACCTTAAACATAAATGGATTAACTGTTCCAACCAAAAGACATAGATTGGCTGAATGGATACAAAAACAAAACCCATATATATGCTGTCTACAAGAGACCCACTTCAGACATAGGGACACATACAGACTGAAAGTGAGGGGATGGAAAAAGGTATTCCATGCAATTGGAAATCAAAAGAAACTGGAGTAGCAATTTCCATAACAGACAAAATAGACTTTAAAACAGAGATTATTACAAGAGACAAAGAAGGACACTACATAATGATCAAGGGATCAATCCATGAAGAAGATATAACAATTGTAAATATTTATGCACCCAACATAGGAGCACCCCATACATAAGGCAAATGCTAACAGCCATAAAAGGGTAAATCAACAGTGACACAATCATAGTAGGGGATTTTAACAACCCACTTTCACCAATGGACAGATCATCCAAAATGAAAATAAATAAGGAAACACAAGCTTTAAATGATACATTAAACAAGATGGACTTCATTGATATTTATAGGACATTTCTTCCAAACAAACCAGAATATTCTTTCTTCTCAAGTGCTCATGGAACATTCTCCAGGATAGATCATATCTTGGGTCACAAATCAAGCCTTGGTGAATTTAAAAAAATTGAAATCATATCAAGTATCTTTTCCAAACACAATGCTATGAGATTAGATATCAATTACAGGAAAAAATCTGTAAGAAATACAAACACATGGAGGCTAAACAACACACTGCTTAATAACCAATAGATCACTGAAAAACTCAAAGAGGAAATCAAAAACTACCTAGAAACAAATGACAATGAAAACACAATGACCCAAAACCTAACGGATGCAGCAAAAGCAGTTCTAAGAGAGAAGTTTATAGTTATACAAGCCTACCTTAAGAAACAAGAAACATCTCAAATAAACAACCAAAACGCACACCTAAAGCACTTAGTGAAAGAAGAACAAAAAAACCCCAAAGTTAGCAGAAGAAAAAAAATCATAAGGACCAGATCAGAAATAAAGGAAAAAGAAATGAAGGGAATGATACCAAAGATCAATAAAATTAACAGCTGATTCTTTAAGCAGATAAACAAAATTGTTAAAACATTAGCCAGATTCATCAAAAATGAAAAGGGATAAGAGTTAAATCAATAGAATTAGAAATGAAAAAGAAGTAACAACTGACACTGCAGAAATACAAAGGATCATGAGAGACTACTACAAGCAACACTATGCCAATAAATGGAAAACCTGGAAGAAATGGACAAAGTCTTAGAAATGCACAACCTTCCGAGACTGAACGAGGAAGAAATAGAAAATATGCACAGACAAATCACAAGCACTGAAATTGAAACTGTGATTAAAAATTTTCCAAGAAACAAAACCCCAGGACCAGATGGCTTCACAGGCGAATTCTATCAAACATTTAGAGAAGAGCTTACACCTATCCTTCTCAAACTCTTCCAAAATATATCAGAAGGGAGAACACTCCTAAACTCATTAAATAAAGCCACCATCACTCTGATACCAAAACCAGACAAAGATGTCACAAAGAAAGAAAACTACAGGCCAATATCACTGATGAACACAAATGCAAAAATCCTCAACAAAATATCAGCAAACAGAATCCAACAGCACATTTAAAGGATCATACATTATGATGAAGTGGGGTTTATCCCAGGAATGCAAGGATTCTTCAATATACGCAAATCAATCAATGTGATACATCATATTAACAAACTGAAGGAGAAAAACCATATGGTCATCTCAAAAGATGCAAAGAAAGCTTTCGACAACAGTCAACACCAATTTGGGATAAAAAACCTCCAGAAAGTAGACATAGAGGGAACTTTCTTCAACATAATAAAGGTCATATATGACAAACCCACAGCCAACATCATCCTCAATGGTGAAAAATTGAAACCATTTCCACTAACATCAGGAAAAAGACAAGGTTGCCCACCCTCACCACTGTTATTCAACATAGTTTTGTTAGTTTTAGCCACAACAATCAGAAAAGAAAAAGAAATAAAAGGAATCCAATTGGAAAAGAAGAAGTAAAGCTGTCACTGTTTGCAGATGACATGATACTATAAATGGAGAATCCTAAAGATGTTACCAGAAAACTAGTAGAGGTAATCAATGAATTTGGTAAAGTAGCAGGATACAAAATTAATGCACAAAATCTCTTGCATTCCTATACACGAATGATGGAATATCTGAAAGTGAAATTAAGAAAACACTCCCATTTACCATTGCAACAAAAAGAATAAAATATCTAGGACTAAACCTACCTATGGAGTCAAGAGACCTGTATGCAGAAAATTATAAGACAGTGATGAAAGAAATTAAAGATGATACAAATAGATGGAGAGATATACCATGTTCTTGGATTGGAAGAATCAATATTGAAAAAATTTCGCTACTACCCAAGTAATCTACCAACTCAATGCAATCCCTATCAAACTACCACTGGCATTTTTCAGAGAACTAGAACAAAAAATTTCACAATTTGTATGGAAACACAAAAGACCCTGAAGAGCCTAAGCAATCTTGAGAAAGAAAAACGGAGCTGGAGGAATCAGGCTCCCTGACTTCAGACTATACTACAAAGCTACAGTAATGAAGACAGTATGGTACTGGCACAAAAACAGAAAGATAGATCAATGGAACAGGATAGAAAGCCCAGAGATAAACTCACACACATATGGTCACCTTATCTTTGATAAAGGAGGCAGGAATGTACAGTGGAGTACTGTACTATAAGTACCTCTTCAATAAGTGGTGCTGCGAAAACTGGACAGGTACATGTAAAAGTATGAGATTAGATCACTCCCTAACACCATACACAAAAATAAGCTCAAAATGGATTAAAGACCTAAATGTAAGGCCAGAAACTATCAAACTCTTAGAGGAAAACATAGGCAGAACACTCTATGACATAAATCACAGCAAGATCTTTTTTGACCCTCCTCCTAGAGAAATGGAAATAAAAACAAAAATAAACAAATGGGACCTAATGAAACTTCAAAGCTTTTGCACAGCAAAGGAAACCATAAACAGGACCAAAAGACAACCCTCAGAATTGGAGAAAATATTTTCAAATGGAGCAACTGACAAAGGATTACTCTCCAAAATTTATAAGCAGCTCAAGTAGCTCAATAACAAAAAAACAAAAAACCCAATCCAAAAATGGGCAGAAGACCTAAATAGACATTTCTCCAAAGAAGATATACAGACTGCCAACAAACACATAAAAGAATGCTCAACCTCACTAATCATTAGAGAAATGCAAATCAAAATTACAATGAGATATCAATCTCACACCAGTCAGAATGGCCATCATCAAAATACCGAAACAATAAATGCTGGAGAGTGTGTGGAGAAAAGGGGAACCTCTTGCACTGTTAGTGGGAATGTGAATTGATACAGCCACTATGGAGAACAGTATGGAGGTTCCTTATAAAACTACAAATAGAATGACCATATGACCCAACAATCCCACTACTGGGCATATACCCTGAGAAAACCATAATTCAAAAAGAGTCATGTACCAAAATGTTCATTGCAGCTCTCTTTACAATAGCCCGGAGATGGAAACAACCTAAGTGTCCATCATTGGATGAATGGATAAAGAAGATATGGCACATATATACAATGGAATATTACTCAGCCATAAAAAGAAATGAAATTGAGCTATTTGTAATGAGGTGGATAGACCTAGAGTCTGTCATACAGAGTGAAGTAAGTCAGAAGGGAGAGACAAATACCGTATGCTAACACATATATATGGAATTTAAGAAAAAAAAATGTCATGAAGAACCTAGGGGTAAGACAGGAATAAAGACACAGACCTACTAGAGAATGGACTTGAGGATATGGGGAGGGGGAAGGGTAAGCTGTGACAAAGCGAGAGAGAGGCATAGACCTATATACACTACCAAATGTAAGGTAGATAGCTAGTGGGAAGGAGCCGCATAGCATAGGGAGATCAGCTCGGTGCTTTGTGACCACCTGGAGGGGTGAGATAGGGAGGGTGGGAGGGAGGGAGATGCAAGAGGGAAGCGATATGGGAACATATGTATATATAACTGATTCATTTTGTTGTAAAGCAGAAACTAACACATCATTGTAAAGCAATTATACTCCAATAAAGATGTTAAAAATAATAATAAATAAATAAAAGACAGTATGGTACTGGCACAAAAACAGAAATATTGATCAATGGAACAGGATAGAAAGCCCAGAGATAAAGCCACACACATATGGTCACCTTATCTTTTATAAAGGAGGCAAGAATATAGAGGGGAGAAAAGACAGCCTCTTCAGTAAGTGGTGCTGGGAAAACTGGACAGCTACATGTAAAGGAATGAAATTAGAACACTCCCTAACACCATACACAAAAATAAACTCAAAATGAATTGAAGACCTAAATGTAAGGCCAGACAGCTTAAAAGGTGTCTTGGAGGAAAGTCTTGGATGGAAACCTAGGGAGAACACTATATAACATAAATCACAGCAAGATCCTTTTTGACCCTCCTCCTTGAGAAATGGAAATAAAAACAAAAGTAAACAAATGGGACCTAATGAAACTTAAATAGGATTGGCTATATATTCACTTTAAGGTAACTATTTATTGGCTTTAAGGCAATATCCCCACAGCAAAGGAAACCATAAACAAGACGAAAAGATAAACTTCAGAATGGCAGAAAATATTTGCCCATGAAGCAACTGACAAAGGATTAATCTCCAAAACATACAAGCAACTCATGCAGCTCAATATCATAAAAACAAAACACCCAATCCAAAAATGGGCAGAGGACCTAAATAGACATGTCTCCAAAGAAGATATACAGATTGCCAACAAACACATGAAAAACAAATAGAAAAACAAATACCATATACTAACACATACATATGGAATCTAAAAAAAAAAAAAAAAAGAAAATGGTCAGAAGAACCTAGGGCCAAGATGGGAATAAAGATGCAGACCTACTAGAGAATGGACTTCAGGTTACGGGGAGGGGGAAGAGTAAGCTGGAACAAACTGAGAGAGTGGTTTGAATATATATACACTATGAAACATAAGATAGATGGCTAGTGGGAAGCAGTCGCATAGCACAGGGAGATCAGCTCGGTGTTTTGTCACCACCTAGAGGTGTGGGATAGGGAGGGTGGGAGGAGGGAGATGCAAGAGGGAAGAGATATGGGGACATATGTATATGTATAACTGAGTTACTTTGTTATAAAGCTGAAACTGACACACCATTGTTAAGCAATTATACTCTAAGATGTTTAAAAAAAATAAAATTAATTGTGATTGGTTTTACAAGTATGGGAATATACTAAAAACCATTTAATTATACACTTTAAGTGGATGAATTGATTTGTATATGAATTATATCCCAATAAAACTGTTACCAAGAAAAGAGAATGACAAACAAAAAATTTAGGATAGTGTTTATTTGGAAGTGGGAACTAGAGGAGTAGAATAAGGATGAATAAATGTACAGGTATAAATAACTAGAAATGGTCTAGTTCTTAAGATTTGAGTTCACAGATGCTCTTTATACTACTAAATATGTATATTCACCATACCAACAAGCATAAAAGAGGGCCTTGCATGGACCAATGAAGACAATTTATCTACAAGCCAAACATTATGATTAAAACAATTCTGTGCAACTGAGATTCATTTAAAAATTCATTAATTAGCAGTTATTCTGCTATATGTTGTATATCACATTCCCAGTTCACAAAACTGGATCAGTGGATCAAATGTGGTTAATCGAATCTGTTAAACAGAGATAAAAATTTCATTTTATAATATAAAATGGTAAATGCAAAATTAATAGGCATTGTTCTCTTTAAATCTCTCTTCTATCAAGATCAAGAATTATGTCTGTGTTCATTCCCCCACCGTCCCCATGTTCCCCATGCCTATATTCCCTTTTGAATAAATCTGTTTCATTTTATTTATACTACAGTCTCAGTCGTCTTATGGGGAAATGAAATAGTAGCATTGCTGGCCAAAGAACTGACATACAAAAGTAGCGATGGAATAGAGGTTGAGGAGAGTGTTCTTACATTATAAAACATAGTTTATAAATAGTCTCACAAAATTTTTAGTCTGAAAGTTTTTGTTTTGTTTATAGATTTAGTAACTTTGAAATATCAGTTTTAGTGGGTTTTTTTGGTTCTTTATTTGGTTGGTTGGGGTTTTTTGTTTTTTGCATAAATTCCTCTTTACTCTCCTCGATGGTTATGTTTCTCTTCAATGCTTCTCCTTTTGAAAAGTGAGGATTGGCTATATATTTACTTTAAGGTAAATATTTATTGGCTTTAAGGCAATATCCCCACTCCTTAATAAATGTGATGTAGAAGTTTTAGGATAAAGATAAAATCTGAATCTGGAAGCAATTTCAGCAAATCACTTCAATTATTAGCCAAGTTTCATTTTTGAAACATTATTTCATATAACCCATGATGTTATACAATTCAATGTGTTTCCAACAAACAATATTATTTTCTACATGGTACACCTTTGCCTTCTTCGCAAATATTTTGGGAAACAAAATGCCTATCATGTCTCAGATGCATAATGTCATAAAAATATTTTAAAGTGCAGAGTATTTTAGAATTCCTTACAATGCCTCACCATTGTTCAATCTAAACAATGAATTTTCCACATCAACACTAAAATTCAAATTTATATAGATGTCACACCTATGAGCACAGATATTATTTAAATTAACTTTGATTTCTTTGACTCATTATAATAAACTCTAAGTTGTTTACAGCTGTCCCTTCAACAACAATAAAATTTAAGAATCTTTCCTTCAATTTTGATATTTAATTCAGCTGTCTTACATGAACTGACATCTGTCATTTATTTGTACACCAATATTTCCACCAGAAACTACTAAATAAATCCAAAAGGATCTACTTACCAATGCCATGTAGCATTCTAGTCCTTATGATTCTATTTTAAATTTGCACAATTCTATTGGAATACTGTCTTATAAACTAAAACATTGGGATAGTTCTGAAGTAGATTATCTTTCTTAAATATAGACTGGGTTGTCTAAGTAAATATAGTAACTATTAATTTCAAGTGCGTTCTAGTATTTTAACCTGTTGTGATTAGATAATATAATTATAATTGTAAATATATAATTCTAATTATCAGCACTAGTTTTACCATGAAATTGGCATTCAGTCCTCAATTGTATTGATTTTAAAAATTATTTAATGTCCTTTATATTTTCTGAAAATTTCCAACGTTAAGTTAGAATATTTTATATCATAGTTATTTTTCGTGGGTAAATTTTTATTATTAGAACAAATGACACAAACAAGGAGGACTTCTACCTCCTACATATAAAATGATGAGAAATATCTGAACCAAGATGTTTTAAAATTTCAAGTTTTATTTTAAAGTTTCCTTGTTTTAAAGGTAAACTTTTGTAGATACTATTTCTCTCTTCTTTTCGTGACTTTCAAAACAAGCAGATAATTATAACCTCATATTAGAACCTCAAGGTATTCTCCTTATACTGCACCAGATGGAAACTTCTTGATAATAATAAAATATTTGTTTGTTTTACATTCTTGACTTAGTAATTGAATGAATAGAAATTGTTGTGAAAATGTTATGTACGGTTTAAATATTGCACAGTTTAAAAGTCATCACAGGTATCAAGAAATAAATTATATCCAACCACAGCTGAAATTTAGGAGACTTTGTGTATTCACATGATAATATTGTACAATGTCGCCATAAGCAAGCAAGCATGCTTGAACAGGCTGTATGCAAGACATAAGCAGGACAGAGATAGTAAGAAGGCAGTAAGAACATCAGTTGTGTCATTTTCATTGGCTTTCTGGCTGAAAATATTCAAGTGTTCACCTTGTCACAAAACAGATGGAAACATGATTTATCTCTTACATTACAGATTAGCTATACTTTTAAAAAATTACCACATTTTAACAGTTGCACATTCTCACCCTTCACATTTTGGGTATGGTACAGGATATATGTATCCCCAAAGTTCATTGACCTTATTCTTAAGATCAGAAAGTAGAACAATATTCTCTGAGTTTTGCAGAGAAAAAAATTGAGATAAAAATTCTACACAAGGCTGAATTTGCATTCAACTATAAGTACAAGAAAAAGATATTTTTAGATGTACAAGTATACAGGAACCATAGTATATATATACACTTAATACAAAATATTTGAAGAAATAATTTAACAAAATGAGAAAAGAAGAAAAAAGCAAAGATCTTAAGAATACAGAAGTCACAGTATAAAGGAATTATCTCTAAGAAAAAAAGCTATTTTAAAAACTGAATAAATATGAAATTATTATAAAATTTAATATAATATAAAAATATCTTGAAAAAGAATGTAGGATATAAAATATTAAATGATAACAAAGACTTAAATTTCATATTTCACTAACAAAATCTGGAAATGAAATGGGGAAGGGATGGCAGAAGAAAGGCAAGTTTAATGTGCTATAATACATGGAGGTTGTTATAAATGCTTAGATGCAAATATTAATGGAAAATAATTGGTTATAGTTACCTAAAAACAGATATTACTATAATAAAAACAAAGAATACTCTTTCTAAATTACCAGAGAGAAAAAACAAAGTAGTCAATATAGCAAAAGACCATTAAAAAGGAAAACAATAAGAAAAGATTTAAAGAACAATAAATTATAAACAAGATAACATAAGGTCAAATATCAGTTAAGCTAATCAAAGCAAGTTAGAAACCTCAAATTTTTATATCAAACAGTGTTGAATTAAGTAAATAGCATGAATGTCTGACAATAAGACTTTGGCAAAATAAGTTATGTCACATAGTGCACTAAAAAATCACATTTCAGAAAAATACTTAATGATAACAGAAAATTATTTTTATAAATTTTAAAGAGAAATTGTGAACAAAAGATTTGATTTATAATATCAGCTGCCTTCTGAAAAGAATAAGCACACAGAAGTGCAGGTAGAGCGGTCTCAACTGCCAGCTCGTTACATTTTGATGCATAGAAAGAAGTTTAAAAGAAGATAAAGTTGTGACTGTTTCAGGAGAATGCATTTTGGCGTGATTGTTTTTTTGCTTTATATATATATTTTACTATAAATGCCAGGGATTTTCTAAAAAGGAGAAAATTCTCTAGTCATTAGTTTATTCAATAAATATCTACTGAGCAGCTATTCTTCTTTTTAAATTTTAATTTCTTTAAACATCTTTATTAGAGTATAATTGCTTTATACTCTAATATGTGGTGTGTTATTTTCTCTTTTATAACAAAGTGAATCAGATATACATATACATATATCAGTTATACATATGTCCCCATATTTCTTCCCTCTTGCATCTCCCTCCCTCCCACCTTCCCTATCCCATCCCGCTAGGTGGTGACAAAGCACCGAGCTGATCTCCCTATGCTATGCGGCTGCTTCCCAGTAGCTATCTATTTTACATTTGGTAGTGTATATATGTCCATGCCAATCTCTCACTTTGTACCAGCTTACCATTCCCTCTCCCCATATCCTCAAGTCCACTCTCTAGTAGGGCTGTGTCTTTAATCCCATCTTGCCCTTAGGATTTTCTTTTTTTTCTTTTTTTTTAGATCCACATATATGCGTTAGCATACGGTATTTGTTTTTCTCTTTCTGACTTACTTCACTCTGTATGATAGATTCTAAGTCCATCCCCTCACTAAAAATAACTCAATTTCATTTCTTTTTATGGCTGAGTAATATTCCATTGTATATATATGTCACATCTTCTATATCTGTTGATCTGTTGATGGACACTTAGGATGCTTCCATGTCCTGGCTATTGTAAATAGAGCTACAATGAAGATTTTGGTACATGATTCTATTTGAATTATGGTTATCTCAGGGTATATGCCCAGTAGTGGGGTTGTTGGGTGGTATGGTAATTCTATTTTTAGTTTCTTAAGGAACCTTCATACTGTTCTCCATAGTAGCTGTATCAATTTACATTCCCACCAACAGTACAAGAGGGTTCCCTTTTCTCCACACCCTCTCCAGCATTTATGTTTCTAGATTTTTTGATGATGGCCATTCTGACTGGTGTGAGGTCATACCTCATTGTAGTTTTGATTTACATTTCTCTAATGATTAATGATGTTGAACATTCTTTCATGTGTTTGCTGGCAGTCTGTATATCTTCTTTGGAGAAATGTCTATTTAGGTCTTCTGCCCATTTTTGGATTGGGTTGTTTGGTTTTTTGTTATTGAGCTGCATGAGCTGCTTGTAAACTTTGGAGATGAATCCTTTGTCAGTTGCTTCATTTGCAAATATTTTCTCCCATTCTGAGGGTTGTCTTTTGGTCTTGTTTATGGTTTCCTTTGCTGTGCAAAAGCTTTGAAGTTTCATTAGGTCCCATTTGTTTATTTTTGATTTTATTTCCATTTCTTTAGGAGATGGGTCAAAAATGATCTTGCTATGATTTATGTCCTAGAGTGTTCTGCCTATGTTTTCCTCTAAGAGTTTGATAGTTTCTGGCCTTATATTTAGGTCTTTAATCCATTTTGACCTTCTTTTTGTGTATGGTGTTAGGGAGTGACCTAATCTCATACTTTTACATGTACCTGTCCAGTTTTCCCAGAACCACTTATTGAAGAGGCTGTTTTTTCTCCACTGTATATTCTTGCCTCCTTTACCAAAGATAAGGTGAACATATGTGTGTGGGTTTACCTCTGGGCTTTCTATCCTGTTCCATTGATCTGTATTTCTGTTTTTGTGCCAGTACCATACTGTCTCGATTACTGTAGCTTTGTAGTATAGTCTGAAGTCAGGGAGCCTGATTCCTCCAGCTCCGTTTTTCTTTCTCAAGATTGCTTAGGCTCTTTGGGGTCTTTTGTGTTTCCATACAAATAGTGAAAATTTTTGTTCTAGTTCTGTGAAAAATGCTGGTGGTAGTTTGATAGGGATTGCATTGAATCTGTAGATTGCTTTGGGTATTAGAGTCATTTTCCCAATGTTGATTCTTCCAATCCAAGAACATGGTATATCTCTCCATCTATTTGTATCACCTTTAATTTCTTTCATCAGTGTCTTATAATTTTCTGTGTACAGGTCTTTGGTCTCCTTAGGTAGGTTTATTCCTAGATATCTTATTCTTTTGGTTGCAATGGTAAATGGAAGTGTTTTCTTAATTTCACTTTCAGATTTTTCAGCAATAGTGTATGGGAATGCAAGAGATTTCTGTGCATTAATTTTGTTTCCTCCTACTTTACCAAATTCATTGATTACCTCTACTAGTTTTCTGGTAGTATCTTTAGGATTCTCTATGTATAGGATCATGTCATCTGCAAACAGTGACAGCTTTACTTCTTCTTTTCCAATTTGGATTCCTTTTATTTATTTTTCTTCTCTGATTGCTATGGCTAAAACTTCCAAAACTATGTTGAGTAATAGTGGTAAGAGTGGGCAACCTTGTCTTGCTCCTAATGTTAGTGGAAATGGTTTTAGTTTGTCACCATTGAGGACAATGTTGGCTATGGGTTTGTCATATATGGCCTTTATTATATTGAAGAAAAGTCCCTCTGTGCCTACTTTCTGGAGGGTTTTTATCCTAAATGGGTGTTGAATTTTGTCAAAAGCTTTCTCTGCACCTATTGAGATGATCATATGGTTTTTCTCCTTCAAGTTGTTAATATGGTGTATCCCATTGATTGATTTGCGTATATTGAAGAATCCTTGCATTCCTAGAATAAACCCCACTTGATCATGGTGTATTATCCTTTTAATGTGCTGTTGGATTCTTTTTGCTAGTATTTTCTTGAGGATTTTTGCATCTCTGTTAATCAGTGATATTGGCCTGTAGTTTTCTTTCTTTGTGACATCTTTGTGCAGTTTTGGTATCAGGTGATGGTGACTTCATAGAATGAGTTTGGTATTGTTCCTCCCTTTTCTATATTTTGGAAGAGTCTGAGAAGGATAAATGTTAGCTCTTCTCTAAATATTTGACAGAATTCGACTGTGAAGCCATCTGGTCCTGGTCTTTTGTTTGCTGGAAGATTTTTAATCACAGTTTCAATTTCAGTGCTTGTGATTTGTCTGTTCCTATTTTCTGTTTCTTTCTGGTTCAGTCTCGGAAGGTTGTGCATTTCTAAGACTTTGTCCATTTCTCCCAGGTTGTCCATTTTATTGGCATAGAGTTGCTTGTAGTAATCTCTCATGATCTTTTGTATTTCTGCACTGTCAGTTGTTACTTCCCCTTTTTCATTTCTAATTCTATTGATATGACTCTTATCCCTTTTTTTTTGTGAGTCTGGCTAATGGTTTATCAATTTTGTTTATCTTCTCAAAGAACCAGCTCTTAGTTTTACTGATCTTTGCTATCATTTCCTTCATTTCTTTTTCATTTATTTCTGATCTGATCTTTATGATTTCTTTCCTTCTGCTACCTTTGGGGTTTTTTTGTTCTTCCTTCTCTAATTGCTTTTGGTGTAAGGTTAGGTTGTTCATTTGAGATGTTTCCTGTTTCTTAAGTAGGACTGTATTGCTATAAACTTCCATCTTAGTACTGCTTTTGCTGCATCTCATTGGTTTTGTGTCATCGTGTTTTCATTGTCAATTGTTTCTAGGTATTTTTTTATTTCTTCCGTGATCTCTTGGTTATTAAGCAATGTGTTGTTTAGCCTCCACGTGTTTGTATTTTTTACAGATTTTTTCCTGTAATTGATATCTAGTCTTATAGCATTGTGATCAGAAAAGATACTTGATATGATTTCAATTTTCTTAAATTTACCAAGGCTTGATTTGTGACCCAAGATATGATCTATCCTGGAGAACACTACATGAACACTAGAGAAGAATGTGTATTCTGTTGTTTTTGGATGGAATGTCCTATAAATATCAGTTAAGTCCATCTTTTTTTTTTTTTTTTGTGGTTCGCGGGCCTCTCACTGTTGTGGCCTCTCCCGTTGCGGAGCACAGGCTCCGGACACTCAGGCTCAGTGGCCATGGCTCACGGGCCTAGCCGCTCCGCAGCATGTGGGATCTTCCCGAACCGGGGCACGAACCCATGTCCCCTGCATCGGCAGGCAGACTCTCAACCACTGCGCCACCAGGGAAGCCCAAGTCCATCTTTTTTAATGTATCATTTAAAGCTTGTGTTTCCTTATTTATTTTCATTTTGGATGATCTTTCTATTAGTGAAAGTGGTTTGTTACACTCCCCTACTATGATTGTGTTATTGCTGATTTCCCCTTTTATGGCTGTTATTATTTGCCTTATGTATTGAGGTGCTCCTATGCTGGGTGCATATTTACAATTGTTATATCTTCTTGCTTTGATCCCTTGATCTTTATGTAATGTCTTGCTTTGTCTCTTGTAATAGGCTTTATTTTAAAGTCTATTTTGCCTAATATTAGAATTGCTACTCTAGTTTACTTCTGATTTCCATTTGCATGGAGTATCTTTTTCCATCTCCTCACTTTCAGTCTGTATGTGTCCCTAGGTCTGAAGTGGGTCTATTGTAGACAGCATATATACGGGTTTTGTTTTTGTATCCATTCAGCCAATCTATGTCTTTTGGTTGGAGCATTTAATCCATTTATGTTTAAGGTAATTATTGATATGTATGTTTCTATTACCATTTTCTCTATTCTTTGGTGTTTGTTATGTAGGCCTTTTCTTTCTCTTGTGTTTCCTGCCTAGAGAAGTTCCTTTAGCAGTTGTTGTAAAGCTGGTTTTGTGGTGCTGAATTCTCTTAGGTTTTGCTTGTCTCTAAAGGTTTTAATTTCTCCATCAAACCTGAAGGAAACACTAGCTGGGTAGAGTAATCATGGCTGTAGATTTTTCTCCTTCACCACTTTAAATATGTCCTGCCACTCCCTTCTGGCTTGCAGAGTTCCTGCTGATAGATCAGCTGTTAACCTTATAGGGATTCCCTTGTGTGTTATTTGTTGTTTTTCCCTTGCTGCTTTTAATATTTTTTCTTTGTTTTTAATTTTTGATAGTTTGATTAATATGTTTCTTGGCATGTTTCTTCTTGGATTTATCTTGTATGGGACTCTCTCTGCTTCCTGGACTTGATTAGCTATTTCCTTTCCCATATTGTGGAATTTTTCATCTATAATCTCTTCAAATATTTTCTCAGTCCATATCTTTTTCTCTTCTTCTTCTGGGATCCCTATAATTCGAATGTTGGTGTGTTTAATGTTGTCCCAGAAGTCTCTGAGACTATCCTCAATTCTTTTCATTCTTTTTTCTTTATTCTGCTCTGCAGTAGTTATTTCCACTATTTTATATTCCAGATCACTTATCCTTTCTTCTGCCTCAGTTTTTCTTTCATTGATCCCTTCTAGAGAATTTTTAATATCATTTATTGTGTTGTTCATCACTGTCTGTTTGTTCTTTAGTTCTTTTAGGTCCTTGTTAAACGTTTCTTGTATTTTCTCCATTCTAGTTCCAAGATTTGGGGCCATCTTTACTATCACTATTCTGAATTCTTTTTCAGATAGACTGCCTATTTCCTCTTCATTTGTTAGGTGTGTTGGGTTTTTGCCTTGCTCCTTCATCTGCTGCGTGTTTCTCTGTCTTCTCATTTTGTTTAACTTACTGTGTTTGGGGTCTCTTTATCACAGGCTGCAGGTTCATAGTTCCCGTTGTTTTTGGGGTCTGTCCCAAGTGGCTAACATTGGTTCAGTGGGCTGTGTAGGCTTCCTGGTGGAGTGCCTGTGTTCTGGTGCATGAGGCTGGATCTTGTCTTTCTGGTGGGCAGATCCATGTCTGGTGGTATGTGCTGGGGTGTCTGTGGCCTTCATATGATTTTAGGCACCACTGTGTTAATGGATGGGGTTGTGTTCCTGTCTTGCAACTTGTTTGGCATAGGGTGTCCAGCAGTGTATCCTACTGGTTGTTGAGTGGACCTGGGTCTTGGCGTTGAGATGGAAATCTCTCGAGATTTTCACCATTTGATATTACGTGGAATAGGGAGGTCTCTTGTGGACCAGTATCCTGAACTTGGCTCTCCCACTTCAGCAGCATAGCCCTGAATCCTGGCTGGAGTGCCAAGAGCCTGTCATCCATGCAGCTCAGAATAAAAGGGAGAAGAAAAAGAAAGAAAGACAAAAACAAAGAGAGAAAGAAAGAAGAAAAGAAAATTAAATTAAATTAAAAAAATAATTATTAAGAAAAAAGTTTTTAAGGCAAAAAAAGAAAAAAGGACAGACAGAACCCTAGAACAATTGGTAAAAGCAAAGCTATACAGACTACAGACAAAATCACACACAGAAGTATACACATACACAGTCACAAAAAGAGAAAAAGGGAAATATATATATATATATATCATTGTTCCCAAAGTCCACCTCCTCAATTTGGAATGATTCATTGTCTCTTCAGGTATTCTACAAATGCATGGTACATCAAGTTGATTTTGGAGATTTAATCTGCTTGAGCAGTTATTCTATATCAGCCATTCTTCTGCAGACTTAAAATTCATCAGTGATCAAAAATACACACATAAACAAGATCTTAGAGTAATTAAATTCTAATCAGAGAGTCAGACAATAAACTGTACATAATCAATAGATAAAATATGTAAGGTAAAATCTGATAATGGTATTAAATGAAAAGAACAGATTAGGAGGAATCACTCGTGCTAGGAATGGTGGGTTGTAATTCTAAATTGGGTTAGGGGGACTTCCATGGTTGTGCAGTCATTAAGAATCTGCATGTTGGGGATGAGGGAAAGATGGGGGAAGAGTAAGACGTGGAGATCCCCTTCCTCCCCACAGATACACCAGAAATACATCTACACATGGAACAACTGCTACAGAACACCTACTGAATGCTGGCAGAAGACCTCAGACCTCCAAAAGGCAAGAAACTCCACACGTACCTGGGTAGGGTAAAAGAAAAAACAGAGACAAAAGAATAGGGATGGGACATGCACCAGTGGGAGGGAGCTGTGAAGAAGGAAAGGTTTCCACACACTAGGAAGCCCCTTTGTGGGCAGAGACTGCGGGTGGCGGAAGGGGGGAGCTTCAGAGCTGTGCAGGAGAGCACAGCAACACGGGTGGAGAGGGCAAAGCAGGGAGATTCCCTCACAGAGGATTGGGGACGACCAGCACTCACCAGCCTGAGAGGCTTGTGTGCTCACCCGCAGGGGAGGACGGGGCTGGGAGCTGAGGTTTAGGCTTTGGTCAGATCACTGGGAGAGGACTGGGGTTGGGGGCGTGAACACAGCCTGAAGGGGTTAGTGCACCACGGATAGCTGGAAGGGAGGCCGGAAAAAGGTCTGGAGCTGCCGAAGAGGCAAGAGACTTTTTCTTCCCTCTATGTTTCCTGGTGCGCGAGGAGAGGGGATTAAGAGTGCTGCTTAAAGGAGCTCCAGAGATGGGCATGAGCCGTGGCTAAAAGCATGGACCCCAGAGACAGGCAGGAGACGCTTGCTGCTGCCGACCCCAAGAAGCCTGTGTCCGAGCACAGGTCACTATCCACACCTCCCTTCCTGGGAGCCTGTGCAACCCGCCACTGCCAAGTTCCCGGGATCCAGGGACAACTTGTCCGGGAGAACGCACAGCAAGCCTCAGGCTGGTGCAATGTCACACCTGCCTCTGCTGCCGCAGGCTCGCCCTGCACTCCGTGCCCCTCCCTTCCCACCGGTCTGAGTGAGCCAGAGTCCCTGAATCAGCAACTCCTTTACCCCGTTCTGTCTGAGCGAAAAACTGACGGTCTCCAGCAACGTACAGGCAGAGGCAGGGCCAAATCCAAAGCTGAGCCACTGGGAGCTGTGAGAACAAAGAAGAGAAAGGGAAATCTCTCCCAGCAGCCTCAGGAGCAGCAGATTAAAGCTCCACAATCAACTTGACGTACCCTGTATCTGTGGAATACATGAATAGACAACGAATCATCCCAAATTGAGGAGGTGGACTTTGAGAGCAAGATTTATGATTTTTTCCATTTTTCCTCTTTTTGTGAGTGTGTATGTTTTTGTGTGAGATTTTCTCTGTATAGCTTTGCTTCCACCATTTGTCCTAGGGTTCTATCCGTTCGTTTATTTTTTTTAATTTTTTATTTCTTAATAATTATTCTTTATTTTAATTATTTTATTTTATTTTACTTTATTTTCTTTCTTTCCTTCTTTCCTTCCTTCCCTCCTTTAGACAATGAATCATCCCAAATTGAGGAGGTGGACTTTGAGAGCAAGATTTCTGATTTTTTCCCCTTTTCCTCTTTTTGTGAGTGTCTATGCTTCTGTATGAGATTTTGTCTTTATAGCTTTGCTTCCATCATTTGTCCTAAGGTTCTATTCATCCGTTTTTTTCTTTCTTAAATGTTTTCTTAATAATTATTTTTTAATTTAATAACTTTATTATATTTTACTTTATTTAATTTTACTTTTTCTTTCTTTCTTCCTTTTTCCTTCCTTCCCTCTTTCCTTCCTTCCTTCCTCCCACTGTCCCTCCCTCCTTCCCTCCCTCCCTCCCTCCTTTCTTTCTTTCTTTCCTTCTTTTCTTTTCCTTCCTTCCTTCCTTCCTTCCTTCCTTCCTTCCTTCCTTTCTTTCTTTCTTTCTTTCTTCCTTCCTACTTCTACTAATTCTTTCTCTCTACTTTTTCTCCCTTTTATTCTGAGCCATGTGGGTGAAAGACTCTTGGTGCTGTAGCCAGGAGTCAGTGCTGTGCCTCTGAGGTGGGAGAGCCAACTTCAGGACACTGGTAAACAAGACACCTCCCCACTCCACATAATATCAAATGGCGAAAGTCTCCCAGAGATATCAATCTCAATGCCAGCACCCAGCTTGACTCAACGACCAGCAAGCTACAGAGCTGGACACCCTAGGCCAAACAACTAGCAAAACAGGAACACAACCCCACCCATTAGCAGAGAGGCTGCCTAAAATCATAATAAGTCCACAGACACCCCAAAACACACCACCAGACGTGGACCTGCCCACCAGAGAGACAAGATCCAGCCTCATCCAAAAGAACACAGGCACTAGTCCCCTCCACCAGGAAGCCTACACAACCCACTGAACCAACCTTAGCCACTGGGGAGAGACACCAAAAACAATGGGAGCTATGAACCTGCAGCCTGCAAAAAGGAGACCCCAAACTAGTAACATAAGCAAAATGAGAAGACAAAAAAAAACACACCACAGAAGAAAGAGAAAGACAAAAACCCACCAGACCTAACAAATGAAGAGGAAATAGGCAGTCTACCTGAGAAAGAATTCAGAATAATGATAGTAAAGATGATCCAAAATCTTGGAAATAGAATAGACAAAATACAAGAAATATTTAACAAGGACCCAGAAGAAGTAAAGATGAAACAAGCAATGATGAACAACACAATAAATAAAATTAAAAATACTCTAGATGGGATCAATAGCAGAATAACTGAGGCAGAAGAACGGATAAGTGACCTGGAAGATAAAATAGTGGAAATACCCCAAAGCTAGCAGAAGGAAACAAATCATAAAGATCTGAACAGAAATAAATGATAAAGAAATGAAGGAAACAATAACAAAGATCAATAAAACTAAAAGCTGGTTCTTTGAGAAGATAAACAAAATAGATAAACCACTAGCCAGACTCATCAAGAAAAAAAGGGAGAAGACTCAAATCAATAGAATTAGAAATGAAAAAGTAGAAGTAACAACTGACACTGCAGAAATAAAAAAGATCATGAGAGATTACTACAAGCAACTCTATGCCAATAGAATGGACAATATGGAAGAAATGGACAAATTCTTAGAAATGCACAAGCTGCCAAGACTGAATCAGGAAGAAATAGAAAATATGAACAGACCAATCACAAGAACTGAAATTGAAACTGTGATTAAAAATCTTCCAACAAACAAAAGCCCAGGACCAGATGGCTTCACAGGTGAATTCTATCAAACATTTAGAGGAGAGCTAACACCTATCCTTCTCAAACTCTTCCAAAATATAGCAGAGGGAGGAACACTCCCAAATTCCTTCTACGAGGCCACCATCACCTTGATACCAAAACCAGAAAAGGATGTCACAAAGAAAGAAAACTACAGGCCAATATCACTGATGAACATAGATGCAAAAATCCTCAACAAAATACTAGCAAACAGAATCCAACAGCACATTAAAAGGATCATACACCATGATCAAGTGGGGTTTATTCCAGGAATACAAGGATTCTTCAATATACGCAAATCTATCAATGTGATAAACCATATTAACAAATTGAAGGAGAAAAACCATATGATCATCTCAATAGATGCAGAGAAAGCTTTTGACAAAATTCAACACCCATTTATGATAAAAACCCTGCAGAAAGTAGGCATAGAGGGAACTTTCCTCAACATAATAAAGGCCATATACGACAAGCCCACAGCAAACATCATCCTCAATGGTGAAAAACTGAAAGCATTTCCACTAAGATCAGGAACAAGACAAGGTTGCCCACTCTCACTACTCTTATTCAACATAGTTTTGGAAGTTTTAGCCACAGCAATCAGAGAAGAGAAGGAAATAAAAGGAATCCAAATTGGAAAAGAAGAAGTAAAGGTGTCACTGTTTGCAGATGCCATGATCCTATACATAGAGAATCCTAAAGATGCTACCAGAAAACTATTAGAGCTAATCAATGAATTTGGTAAAGTGGCAGGATACAAAATTAATGCACAGAAATCTCTGGCATTCCTATATACTAATGATGAAAAATCTGAAAGTGAAATCAAGAAAACACTCCCATTTACCATTGCAACAAAAAGAATAAAATATCTAGGAATAAACCTACCTAAGCAGACAAAAGACCTGTATGCAGAAAATTATAAGACACTGATGAAAGAAATTAAAGATGATACAAATAGATGGAGAGATATACCATGTTCTTGGATTGGAAGAATCAACATTGTGAAAATGACTCTACTACCCAAAGCAATCTATAGATTCAATGCAATCCCTATCAAACTACCACTGGCATTTTTCACAGAACCAGAACAAAAAATTTCGCAATTTGTATGGAAACACAAAAGACCCCGAATAGCCAAAGCAATCTTGAGAACAAAAAAAGGAACTGGAGGAATCAGGCTCCCTGACTTCAGACTATACTACAAAGCTACAGTTATCAAGACGGTATAGTACTGGCACAAAAACAGAAAGATAGATCAATGGAACAGGATAGAAAGCCCAGAGATAAACCCAGGCATATATGGACACCTTATCTTTGATAAAGGTGGCAGGAATGTACAGTGGAGAAAGGACAGCCTCTTCAATAAGTGGTGCTGGGAAAACTGGACAGGTACATGTAAAAGTATGAGATTAGATCACTCCCTAACACCATACACAAAAAGAAGGTCAAAATGGATTAAAGACCTAAATATAAGGCCAGAAACTATCAAACTCTTAGAGGAAAACATAGGCAGAACACTCTATGACATAAATCACAGCAAGATCCTTTTTGACCCACCTCCTAGAGTAATGGAAATAAAAACAAAAATAAACAAATGGGACCTAATGAAACGTCAAAGCTTTTGCACAGCAAAGGAAACCATAAACAAGACCAAAAGACAACCCTCAGAATGGGAGAAAATATTTGCAAATGAAGCAACCGACAAAGGATTAATCTCCAAAATTTACAAGCAGCTCATGCAGCTCAATAACAACAACAACAAAAAAAAACCCAATCCAAAAATGGGCAGAAGACCTAAATAGACATTTCTCCAAAGAAGATATACAGACTGCCAACAAACACATGAAAGAATGCTCAACATCATTAATCATTAGAGAAATGCAAATCAAAACTACAATGAGATATCATCTCACACCAGTCAGAATGGCCATCATCAAAAAATCTAGAAACAATAAATGCTGGAGAGGGTGTGGAGAAAAGGGAACACTCTTGCACTGCTGGTGGGAATGTGAATTGGTTCAGCCACTATGGAGAACAGTATGGAGGTTCCTTAAAAAACTACAAATAGAACTACCATATGACCCAGCAATCCCACTACTGGGCATATACCCTGAGAAAACCGAAATTCAAAAAGAGTCATGTACCAAAATGTTCATTGCAGCTCTATTTACAATAGCCCGGAGATGGAAACAACCTAAGTGCCCATCATCGGATGAATGGATAAAGAAGATGTGGCACATATATACAATGGAATATTGCTCAGCCATAAAAAGAAACGAAATTGAGCTATTTGTAATGAGGTGGATAGACCTAGAGTCTGTCATACACAGTGAAGTAAGTCAGAAAGAAAAAGACAAATACTGTATGCTAACACATATATATGGAATTTAAGAAAAAAAAATCTCATGAAGAACCTAGGGGTAAGGCAGGAATAAAGACGCAGTCCTCCTAGAGAACGGACTTGAGATTATGGGGAGGGGGAAGGGTGATCTGTGACAGGGCGAGAGAGAGTCATGGACATATACACACTAGCAAACATAGTAAGGTAGATAGCTAGTAGGAAGCAGCCGCATGGCACAGGGATATTGGCTCGGTGCTTTGTGACAGCCTGGAGGGGTGGGATAGGGAGGGCGGGAGGGAGGGAGACGCAAGAGGGAAGAGATATGGGAACATATGTATATGTATAACTGATTCACTTTGTTATAAAGCAGAAACTAACACACCATTGTAAAGCAATTATACCCCAATAAAGATGTTAAAAAAAAAAAAAAAGGATCACACACCATGATCAAGTGGGGTTTATTCCAGGAATGCAAGGATTCTTCAACATACGCAAATCTATCAATGTGATAAACCATATTAACAAATTGAAGGAGAAAAACCATATGATCATCTCAATAGATGCAGAGAAAGCTTTTGACAAAATTCAACACCCATTTATGATAAAAACCCTGCAGAAAGTAGGCATAGAGGGAACTTTCCTCAACATAATAAAGGCCATATATGACAAACCCACAGCAAACAACATCCTCAATGGTGAAAAACTGAAAGCATTTCCACTAAGATCAGGAACAAGACAAGGTTGCCCACTCTCACCACTCTTATGCAACATAGTTTTGGAAGTTTTAACCACAGCAATCAGAGAAGAAAAGGAAATAAAAGGTATCCAATCGGAAAAGAAGAAGCAAAGCTGTCACTCTTTGCAGATGACATGATACTATAAATGGAGAATCCTAAAGATGCTACCAGAAAACTACTAGAGCTAATCAATGAATTTGGTAAAGTAGCAGGATACAAAATTAATGCACAGAAATCTCTGGCATTCCTATATACTAATGATGAAATATCTGAAAGTGAAATCAAGAAAACACTCCCATTTACCAATGCAACAAAAAAAAAATAAAATATCTAGGAAAAAACCTACCTAAGCAGACAAAAGACCTGTATGCAGAAAATTATAAGACACTGATGAAAGAAATTAAAGATGATACAAATAGATGGAGAGATATACCATGTTCTTGGATTGGAAGAATCAACATTGTGAAAATGACTCTACTACCCAAAGCAATCTATAGACTCAATGCAATCCCTATCAAACTACCACTGGCCTTTTTCACAGAACTAGAACAAAAATTTCACAATTTGTATGGAAACACAAAAGACCCCGAATAGCCAAAGCAATCTTGAGAACGAAAAAAGGAGCTGGAGGAATCAGGCTCCCTGACTTCAGACTATACTACAAAGCTGCAGTAATCAAGACAGTATGGTACTTGCACAAAAACAGAAAGATAGATCAATGGAACAGGATAGAAAGCCCAGAGATAAACCCACACACATATGGACACCTTATCTTTGATAAAGGTGGCAGGAATGTACAGTGGAGAAAGGACAGCCTCTTCAATAATTGGTGCTGGGAAAACTGGTCAGGTCCATGTAAAAGTATGAGATTAGATCACTCCCTAACACCATACACAAAAAGAAGGTCAAAATGGATTAAAGACCTAAATGTAAGGCCAGAAAGTATCAAGCTCTTAGAGGAAAACATAGGCAGAACACTCTAGGACATAAATCACAGCAAGATCCTTTCTGACCCACCTCCTAGAGAAATGGAAATAAAAACAAAAATAAACAAATGGGACCTAATGAAACTTTAAAGCTTTCACACAGCAAAGGAAACCATAAACAAGACCAAAAGACAACCCTCAGAATGGGAGAAAATATTTGCAAATGAAGCAACTGACAAAGGATTCATCTCCAAAGTTTACAAGCAGCTCATGCAGCTCAATAACAAAAAAACAAACAACCTAATCCAAAAATGGGCAGAAGACCTAAATAGACATTTCTCCAAAGAAGATACACAGACTGCCAGCAAACACATGAAAGAATGCTCAACATCATTAATCATTAGAGAAATGCAAATCAAAACTACAATGAGGTATGACCTCACACCAGTCAGAATGGCCATCATCAAAAAATCTAGAAACAATAAATGCTGGAGAGGCTGTGGTGAAAAGGGTACACTCTTGCACTGCTGGTGGGAATGTGAATTGGTTCAGCCACTATGGAGAACAGTATGGAGGTTCCTTAAAAAACTACAAATAGAACTACCATATGACCCAGCAATCCCACTACTGGGCATATACCCTGAGAAAACCATAATTCAAAAAGAGTCATGTACCAAAATGTTCATTGGAGCTCTATTTACAATAGCGCAGAGATGGAAGCAACCTAAGTGCCCATCATCGGATGAATGGATAAAGAAGATGTGGCACATATGTACAATGGAATATTACTCAGCCATAAAAAGAAACGAAATTGAGCTATTTGTAATGAGGTGTATAGACCTAGAGTCTGTCATACAGAGTGAAGTAAGTTGGAAAGAAAAAGACAAATACTGTATGCTAACACATATATATGGAATTTAAGAAAAAAAATGTCATGAAGAACCTAGGGGTAAGACAGGAATAAAGACGCAGACCTACTGGAGAACTGACTTGAGCTTATGGGGAGGGGGAAGGGTGAGCTGTGACAGGGCGAGAGAGAGTCATGGACATATACACATTAGCAAACATAGTAAGGTAGATAGCTAGTAGGAAGCAGCCGCATGGCACAGGGATATTGGTTCAGTGCTTTGTGACAGCCTGGAGGGGTGGGATAGGGAGGGTGGGAGGGAGGCAGATGCAAGAGGGAAGACATATGGGAACATATGTATATGTATAACTGATTCACTTTGTTATAAAGTAGAAACTAACACACCATTGTAAAGCAATTATACCCCAATAAAGATGTTAATAAATAAATAAACAAATAAATAAAATGGGTATGCTGAGCACTGAGGTAAACTCCAAATCATATACCCTATCCAAAGAGGTCAGCAGCTACTTAGCTACAGTGTATTGTTGCATTGTAGATTCATGTTTTAAAGAGAATCTTCCATATTTTAAAAAGAAGTAAAAAATTCTCTGATAAACTAATTGAAAATTATATAAATCACTACATGCATCAAACATTAAAAAAAAAGGAAAGAAAAGAATTTGTAGTCTTGCAGCTTGAATCTGACCTGTCAGTAACAAGATTGTAAATTGTCCCCTTAGGTAATTTGGAAGCTCACACCAATTTAATCTGTTCAGATCTCCTACTGTGTCCTGAACCAGCTACACCGTCTGATAAGACATAGATAAACTTTTCATAAGATCCAAGAAACAGTATACATTGGTGTACCCAGGATTGTTAATATTAAGCATTTTTCTTGGAGACTGCATGGTAAGCATAACAAAAGAAAAATAAAAGAATGAAAGGAGAGGACTGGCATGAGCACACCAAAATTACAACTACTCACAGAGCAATTATTCATGAGAAAGAACAGAAGACTAGCAGAAACGATCTTCTACAACCAACTTTATAAGGACGAAAGCACAGCAAGATGGGTAGGAGGGTCATAGAGGCAGTATAGTCAAGACCCATACTCCTGGGTGGGCTACCCACAAACAGGAGGATAATTACAATTGTAGAGAGGTTCTCCCCAAAGAGCAAAAAGTCCAACCATATCAGGCACCTCAGCCAAGGAGTCCTGCATCAGGTAGATGAGCCCCCCGGATATATAGCTTTGAAAGCCAGTGGGGCTTACTTTCAGGAGACCCAGAGGGCTGTGGAAAATAGAGACTCTACTCTTAAAGGGCAAACACAAAATCTCACATGTTCCAAAACCCAAGACAGAAGCAGTAATTTGAAAGGAGCCTGGGTCAGACCCACCTACTGATTCTGGAGAGTCTCCAGAAGATACAAGAGGAAACTGGAACTCACCCTGGGAACATAGACACTGGCAGCAGCCATTTTGGGGAGCTTGTTCTACCATGAGGACACTGGTGCTGTCAAGATCATTTTGGAATCCTCCTGAAACAGGAGGGAAGGGGGCAGAGCACAACATTTAAAAGAATGACATAGCCATAGGACATGACAGAAACTGGTTAGAACTAACTATATCCAAGATGGTGGAAGATTCGACTTCCAGTAGACCTTGAGCCTCATTATATGCTCATTGTTATACATTCGCTTAGTAACACACCCACCAGTGCCAAGACAGTTCAGAGTTAACCATAAAAGGCCAAAAAGTGGGCGGTGACCCAATTCCTGGAAATCCCGCTCTTTCCCCTGAAATAGTTGGAATAATCCTCCCACTCACTGGCCTATGAAAGTACCCAGCCCATAAAAATTGACCATGCCATATTTTGGGGCCTCTCATCTCCTGAGATGGTCCATGCTCTGTCTGTGGAGTGTGTTTCTTTCTACTTTCTGTGATGAGACATCAAAAACCTGAGCTTCATTAAATCCTAAGACCAGGTGTGTGATCTCAATTAAAAGACCATGTGTTCAAGTCCCAATCCAAGTTGCACAGTTTCACTCCCTATTAGCCCTGGACCCTGACCCTTCCCACCAGCCCATTTGTACCAGTACTGGGACACCTCAGACCAAGCAACTAGCAAGGCTAGGACTCCGCCCCACCCACCAGCAGGCCAGCTGCCTTAAGATTTCTTGAGCCTACAGGCAAACCAGGACATGGCCCTGTCCACCAGAGGGTCCAGGACAAGGTCCCTTATACCAGTGGACCTGTATAGGCCCAAGGACCTCCAGGGCCCTGCATCCAGAGATCCCAGACCCAGCTCCACCCATCAGTGGGAAGGCACAAGCTCTGGGATTAGCCTTACATCTCAGTAGAAGGTACCAGCCCTAGGACCTTTTGTACCACAGACCCACCAGCTAGCAGATCAAAACACCAACTCCAGGAACCCAAGACCCTGCTCCACCAACCCGTGGGTGAGTAATGTCAGTGGGTGGACACCAGCCCTGGGATTCCCTGGGCCTCAGCACTGCACACCAGTAGCAGACACCAGGCCCAGGACCTCTACAGCCTGCAAGCTGCCATGCCAGGACCCAGCAAATATGCCAGCAGGACAGCACCAGCTCCAGTACCCTTTGAGATCCAGACTTACAAAGCCACAGGCCAACTCCAATCCTTGGACACCAAGGACCCCTCAGCAGTCACATTGGGATCTGACCCCATCCTCCACTGGGCCAACACCAGCTTCAGGACACCACAGATGCCACAGGCAGTCATGTTAGGAACAGGTTTTACCCACCAGTGGGCTAACACCAGCTCCAGAAGCCTCAGGGCCTTGCAACCAGAGACCCTGGGACCTGACTCCCCCACAAGCAGGCAATCACCAGCTCTGGGACACATTGGGCACCTCAGAGAACCACCCCAGGATTCAGTCTCACCCACCAGCAGGCCAGCACCAACTTTAGGATACAAAAGACCCTGCAGCCAGCTGTGTCCCGAGCCAGCCAAAATCACCAGCAGGCCAACAATAGATTCAGAACATCCAGCCCCACAACCATCCACCCCTGAACCCAGTTCTGCCCATCAGTGGGCTAGCATTAGCTCTAGGATGCCCCCAGCTTCTTTGTGACCTGGTCCCAGCCACTAGTGCCTGACAGCCTCCCTACAAGGAAGGGTCTGACAACCAACTAGACTGGGTGCCAGACCAGCAACAGTAGTCTGCCCACAACAACAGAAGGATCCACACAGCCCACATAGAAGTCATATAGCACTGGTGACCAAAGGGGACTGTACTGGTGGGACACATAGGACATCCCCTACAATATTCCTCTTTTCCAAGGTGGGGAAACATAACCAACCAACAAAATAGATAGAAATAAAAACAGGAAATTAGGCAAAATGAGGCAACAAATGAAAGAGTGAGAAAAAAAACAGAAGAAGAATGAAGTGAAATGGAGGTAAGCAATCTACCTATAAAGGGTTCAAAGTAATGGTCATAAGGATATTCAAAGAAATCTGGACAAGATTGTTTGAACAGAGTAAGAAGTTAAAAGTTTTTAACAAAGAGTTAGAAAATATAAAGAACAGTCAAATAAAGATGAAGACTACAATAACTGAAATAAAAAAAATACACTCGAAGGAATCAACAGTAGATTAGATGACACAGAGGATCATATCAGTGAGCTGGAAAACAGAGTAGTGGAAATCATCCAAACTGAACAACAACAACAACAACCAAAAAAAAGACAGTTTAAGAGAATTCTGGGACAACACAAAATGTACTAACATTTTCATCATAAGGGTCTCAGAAGGAGAAGAGACAAAGGGGAAGAGAAAATATTTGAAGATGTAATAGCTGAAAACTTCCTTAACCTGGAAAAGGAAACAGATATCCAGGTCCAAGAATCACAGAGTCCCAACCAGGATCAACCCAAAGAGAATCACTCAATGACACATTGCAATTAAAATGGCAAAAAATATAGATAAAGAGTGAATATTAAAAACAGCAAGGAAAGAGGAAGAAGATACATACAAGGGAATGCCCATAAGGCTATCAGCTGACTTTTCAGCAGAAACTCTGCAGGTCAAAAGGGAATGGCATGACATATTTAAAGTGGTGAAAGGGAAAATCCTGCAACCAAGAATACTCTACCGGCAAGGCTTTCATTCAGATTTGATGGAGAGATTAAAAGTTTACAGACAGGCAAAAGCTGAAAAAGTTCAGCACTACCAAACCAGATTTATGAGAACTGTTAAAGGGACTTCTCTAAGTGAAAAAGAAAAGACCAAAACTGGAAATATGAAGATGACAAAAACAAAAATCTCATTGGTAAAGGCAAGTATACAGTAAAGGTAGTAAATCAACCATGTAAAGAGTTGATAGGTCAAAAGACAAAAGTAGTTTAATCATCTATATTCACAATAAGTAGTTAAGGGATACACAAAACATAAAGATATAAATTATGATGTCAAAAAAGTAAACATGGGAGGTGGGAGTAAAACTAAAGAATTCTTAAAAAGTATTTGGACTTAAATGATCAGCAACTTAAAATAATCATGTATATAAATATATATCAATAGATTGCTGTATATAAATCTCATGATAACCACAAAACAAAAATCTATAATAGATACACACAAAAAAAGGGAAAGGAACCCAAACATAACACTAAAAATAGTCATCAAATCACAAGGGAAGAGAGCAAAAGAAGAAAAAAGGAACAGAAAAGAACCACAAAAACAATCCAAAAACAATTAACAAAATGGTAGTAAGAACATACCTATCAATAATTATTTAAATATATATATATAAATCACAGCAAGATCCTTTTTGACCCACCTCCTACAGTAATGGAAATAAAAACAAAAATAAACAAATGGGACCTAATGAAACTTAAAAGCTTTGCACAACAAAGGAAATCATAAACAAGATGAAAAGGCAACCCTCAGAATGGGAGAAAATATTTTCAAATGATGCAACTGACAAAGGATTAATCTCCAAAATATACAAGCAGCTCATGCAGCTCAATATCAAAAACAAAACAAAACAAAACAAGAACACAATCCAAAATTGGGTGGAAGACCTAGATAGACATTTCTCCAAAGAAGACAAACAGATTGGCAGCAAACACATGAAAAGATGCTCAACATCACTAATCCTTAGAGAAATGCAAATCAAAACCACAGTGAGATATCACCTCACACCAGTCAGAATGGCCATCATCAAAAAATCTAGAAACAATAATTGTTGGAGAAGGTGTGGAGAAAAGGGAACCCTCTTACACTGTTGATGGAAATGTAAATTGATACAGCCACTGTGGAGAACAGTATGGAGATTCCTTAAAAACCTAAAAATAGAACTACTATATGACACAGCAATCCCACTATGGGGCATATACTGTGAGAAAACCATAATTCAAAAAGAGACATGTACCCCAATGTTCATTGCAGCACTATTTACAATAGCCAGGACATGGAAACAACCTAAATGTCCATTGATAGATGAATGGATAAAGAAGATGTGGCATATATATACAATAGAATATTACTGAGCCATAAAAAGGAATGAAACTGAATTACTTGTAGTGAGGTGGATGGACTTAGAGTCTGTCATACAGAGTGAAGTAAGTCAGAAAGAGAAAAACAAATACCATATGCTAACACATATATATGGAATCTAGAAAAATGGTACTGGTGGACTTAGTGACAGGGCAGGAATAAAGGCACAGATGTAGAGAATGGACTTGAGAACACAGGGGGAAAGGGGAGACTGGGACATAGTGAGAGAATATCACTGGCATATGTACACTACAAGTTGTGAAATAGATAGTTAGTGGGAAGCTGCTGCAAAGCACAGGGAGATCGGCTTGGTGCTTTGTGCCAACCTAGAGGGGTGGGATAGGGAGGGTGCATGGGAAGCTCAAGATGGAGGGGATATGAGGATATATGTATACCTATCCTGATTCACTTTGTTGTACAGCAGAAACTAACTGACATTGTAAAGCAATTATACTCAATAAAGATGCATAAAACAATAAAAATAAATGTAAATAGACTTAATGCTCCAATCAAAAGACATAGAGTGGCTGAATGCACACTGAAACAAGACCAATATATATGCAGCCTACAAGAGACTCACTTCAGAGAGCTAAAGACACAAACTGACTAAAAGTGAGGGAATAGAAAAAGGTATTTCATGCAAAGGGATATGAAAAGAAAGCTGGGGTAACAATACTTATATCAGACAAAGTAGACTTTAAAACAAAGACTGTAACAAGAGACAAATAAGGACAGCATAATAATGATAAAGGCATCAATCCAAGAAGAATTTAACAATTGTAAACACACATGTACCCAACATAGGAGCATCTAAATACATAAAGCAAGTATTAACCAATTTAAAGGGAGAAATTGATAGTAACACAATAATAGTGGGTACTTTAAAACCACACTTACATCAACGAACAGATCATCCAGACAGAAATAAGAAAGGAAAACACTGGCATTAAACAACACATGAGACCTCATGAACATATATCAAGTTGGTATATATCAAATATATATATATACCATTCCACCCAAAAGCAGCAGAATACACATTTTTTTCAAGGTCACATGGAATATTCTTCAGAATAGGCCACAAAACATGTCTTAATAAATTTTAAAATGTTAAGATCATATCAAGCAGCTTTTCTGACCATAACACTATGAGACTAGAAATAAACAACAAGGAAAAATATGCAAAAAACACAAATGTGGAGGCTAAACAATATGATACTAAACAACCACTGAATTACTGAAGAAGTCAAAGAAGAAATTAAAAAAAAAAAAAAACCTGGAGACAAAAGAAAACAAAAACACAAAAATCCAAATCTATGGGGTGTAGCAAAAGCAGTTTGAATAGGGAAGTTAATAGTGATACAAGCCAATCTCAGGAAACAAGAAAAATCTCAAATAAACACCCTAAATTTACACCTAAAGGAACTAGAAAATAAAAGAGTAAACAATACCCAAAGTTAGTAGAAGCAAAGGAATTATAAAGATCAGAGCAGAAATAAATGAAATAGAGACTAAAAAAATAATAGAAAAGATCAAAGAAACTAAGAGGTGGTACTGTGAAAAGATAACCAAAATTGATCAACCTTTAATAGGACTCATGAAGAAAAAAAGAGAGAAGGCTCAAATCAATAAAGCCAAAATTGAAAAAGAATTTACAATTGATACCACAGAAATACAAAAGGTTATAAGAGACTACTACAAATAATTATTTGCCAATAAAATGGACAATTCCTAGAAATGTACAATCTCACAAAACTGAACCAGGAAGAAATAGAGAATATGAACAAACTATCATTAAGACATTGAATCACTAATAAAAAAGAAAAAAATAGCTCCTAACAAACAAAAGTGCAGGACCAGACGGCTTCAGAAGTAAATTCTATCAAACGTTTAGAGAAGAGTTAACACCTATCCTTCTCAAACCATTCCAAAATATTGCAGAGGAAAGAACACTTCCAAACTCATTCTGTAAGGCCAGCATCACCCTGATACCAAAACAGACAAAGGTATGGAAAAATAAAATAAAATAAAGTTTCAGGTCAATATCACTGATGGACATAAATGCAAAAATCTTGAACAAAATATTAGCAACTGGAATTCAACAATACATTAAAAGGATCATACACCATGATCATGTGAGATTTATCCCAGAGACGGAAAGACGGATCAATATCTGCAATTCAATCAATGTGATACACCACATTAAAAAACTGAAGAATAAAAATCATATGATCATCATAATAGATGCAGTAAAAACTTTTGACAAAATTCAACACCAATTTATGATAAAAACTCTCAACAAAATGGTTATAGAGAGAGCAAACCTCAACGTAATAAAAGTCACATATGATAAGCCCACAGGTAATATATTCCATGGTAAAAACGTGAAAGCATTTCCTTTAAGATCAGAAACAAGACAAGGATGACCACTGTCACCAGTTTTATCCAACATAGTATTGGAAGTCCTAGCCACAGCAATCAGACAAGAAAAAGAAATAAAAGGAATTCAAATTGGAAAGGAAGAATTAAAACTATCACTGTTTGCATATGATGTGATACTATACACAGAAAAAACTCAAGATGTCACCAAAAAATTACTACAGGTCATCAATGAATTTGGTAAAATTGCAGAATAAAAAATTAATATACAGAAATCTGCTGCATTTCTATACAGTAACAATGAACTATCAGAAAGTGAAATTAAGAATATAATCCCATTTACAATCACATCACAAAGAATAAAATACCTAAGAAAAATCTTTCTAAGCAGTTAGAAGATCTGTACTCAGAGAACTACAAGATACTGATGAACAAAATTGAAGACAACATAAACAAAAGGAAAGATATACATTGCTCATGGATTGGAAGAAGTAACATTATTAAAATGACATAATACCCAAGGCAATCTACAGATTCAGTATAATTCCTGTCCATGGCATTTTTCACAGAACTAGAATAATTTAAATTTTCTATGGAAACACAAAAGACCCTGAATAGCCAAAAGAATCTTGAGAAAGAAGAACAAAGTTGGAGGTATCACACTCCTTGATTTCAAACTATACTACAAGTCTACAGTCATCAAAACAGTATGGTACTAGCACAAAAACAGACACATAGATGAATAGAACAGAACAGAATGCCCAGAAATGAGCCCACAGTTATATGGGCAATTAATCTATGACAAATGATGCAAGAATATATAATTGGGAAAACATAGGACCTTCAATAAATGGTGTTGGGAAAACTGGAGAGCTACATGCAAAGAGTCAAACTGGACTTCTTTCTCATACTATGTACAAAAATAAATTCAAAAAGGATTAAAGACTTAAACATAAGACCTGAAACCATAAACTTCTAGAATAAAACATAGGCAGCAAGCTTTTTGACATTGGTCTTTGTAATATTTGGGGGGGATATGGCTCCTCAGGCAAGCAAAAATAAATAAATGGGGCTACATCAAACTAAAAAGCTTTTGCACAATGAAGGAAGCTATCAACAAAATGAAAAGGCCACCTGACTGGGAGAAGACATTTGCAAACAATATAGCTGATGAGGGGTTAATATCCAAAATACAGAAAATTAACTCAAAATTTAAAAACAAATAAACAACCTAATTTAAAAATGGGAAGATGATCTGAATAGACATTTTTCTAAAGAAGACATACAGATGACCAACAGGCATATAGAAAGATCTTCAACATCATTAATCATCAGGAAAATGCAAATCAAAACCATAATGAGATATCACCTCACATCTGACTGAATGGCTATTATCAGAAAGACAACAAATAACAGGCATTGGTGAAGATATGGAGAAAAGGGAACCTTCATGCACTGTTGGAGGTAATGTATATTTGTTCAGCTACTATGGAAAACTGTATGGAGTTTCCTTAAAAATCTAAAAGTAGAACTAACATATTATCCAGCAATTACACTCATGGTTATTTTTCCAAAGAAAACAGAAGCACTAATTAGAAAGATATATGCATGCTTATGTTAACTGCAACATTATTTTCAATTACCAAGATATGGAAACAACTCAAGTGCCCATTAATAGGTGAATGGATAAAGATGTTGTATATGTATATAATGGAATATTATTCAGCCATATAAAAAGTAATGAAATCTTCCTATTTGTGACAACATGGATGAACCTAGAGGATATTCTAAGTGAAATAAGTCAAACAGAGAAAGACAAATACTGTATGATCTCACCTATATGTGGAATATAAAAATCAAAATAACTGAATAAATATAACTAAACAGAAACAGAGTTATAGATACAAAGAACAAATAGGTGGTTGCCAGAGGGGATGGGAATGGGAGAGGAAAGAAATCGGTGAGGGAAGTTAAGAGGTACTAACTTCCAGTTGCAAAATAGATGAGTCATGGTATGAATTGTAAAGTGTGGGGGATATAGTCAATAACTATGCAATTTCTTCGTATGGTGACATATTATAACCACACTTACAGTGGAGATCATTTTGAAATGTACAGAAACATGGAATCACTATGCTATCTAACAGGTAATATAGCATCATAGGTCAATTACACTTCAAAAACAAACAAACTCATAGAAAAAGCAATCAGATTTGTGATTATCAGACTCAGGAGGTGAGGAGAGTGTGAATTGGATGAAGGTAGTCAAAAGGTACAAACTTCCAATTATAAGATAAATAAGTACTAGGGATGTAATATACAACATGATAAATATAACTAACACTGCTGTATGTTATATATCAAAGTTGTTAAGAGAGAAAATCCTAAGAATTCTCATCAAAATTTTTTTTCTATTTCTTTAATTTTATATCTATATGAGATAATGGATGTTCACTAAACTTACTGTTATAATCATCTCTTGAGGCATGTCAGTCAACTCACTATGCTGTACACCTCAAACTTATACAGTGTTGTGTGTCAATTTTATCTCAATAAAACTGGAAGAAAAAGAGAATGAAAGATAGTTAAAATTAGAACTGAAATAAAAAATAAAGTAGGGGAATAAGCAACAAAATCATGGAAAAGTAGAAACTAAAATATGTGATTAAAGTTAATACATAAGAAATGTAAGAAGAACAGAACTCACACAGTACCATAATTACTTATGAAGAAGAGGGAAAAGAATGAAGTGGATATAGAATTCTCATTGACACTTTGCAAAAAAAACATGATTTTATATGCGAAACCAAAAATCAGACCCATGAGAATACAAGAAGAGGTGCTGATGAGAGGGAGTGGCAGGTGTTATAAAATGAATATAGTGGTAATAAACATGTACAGAATAGCTAAACGACAGTATATATCTGCTAGAAGTCTCTGAGACTTGAAGGAAACCATTGTTATTGTTGATGCTGTTCTAGAAAAAAAAATTTGTGAACAATTTTCATGGTTTATTCTTGCAAGCTGCAAAATTGAAAGGATATGACTAACATGAGGGCTCACACTCTTGCAAATTGTTATTTTGGGAGAGGTAAAGAAGGAGTTCACAGGTTCATGCCCAATGTATGGTTCTGCAGTAATAACCAGGGGTCATATCTGTGTGAGAAAAGACATCATTAGTAACCACTCTCAGCAGAACAATAGCAACTGCCTGATTCCAAATCTCTCCATGCCCTCTCTAAAAACTTATAAAATTAAGAGAGTAAATAATATCCATGATTTTCTATTCTAATAAAATACATATTAAAATATTTCTGGCTAAAGGGTCATGATGTACACAACTTGCCCTTAAATTGTTCAGAGGAGAGAAACTTTCTGATCTTTCAAATGTAGTCATTTATTCATGCATTCATTGTTCATTCATTCAACAAGCATAATCTGTTACACATGCCTTATTCAACATTACCTGCTATTTGATATATTCTTAATCGATATAACACACATAAAACTAGGGTATCTTATTTCCTTTAAAAGATATAGTTGAAGTTCAACTCCATAAACATTGAGAATATTAACTTTTATTTCAGTTCACTTGAAAATGTATAGTAATTACCTTTTCTTCCCACATTAGACAGTAAAACTTTCCAAACTTCCTTTAAATTTCACTTTAAGTCACAGCTACTCACACTTCTTCAACATTCCTTTTTGCAAAATTTTAAAAAGCTCCTGACTTTCTTCTTACTTCCCTTTTTGCCCTGTTTGACCAAGCACTTCTAATCTCTAAGTTTCTTTTTGCCATTTCCTGTATCAATGATTGTCAGATCCTCTCATTTTCTTCCAGTGTCTACTCATATCTAGCACATTCAGGGTCTTATAGGCACAACAAAGACTTTTAGCTGACCAAGCTGCAAGACATTCTTCCTCCTTAGAAACCTGCACAAACTGGGAAGAGGATGGCATGGGAGTGAAAAGGAAAAGGAAAGACTCACAAACCATTATATATTTTTCCTTTATTCTTGTCACATCAATGTATGTGGAATAAAGAAAACAGAATATTCTGCTATTTCCATTTTTATAGTTTTATTATTTTATCACATTTGAATTGAACCTAAAAGTTGTCCTAAGCTATCATCAAAGATTATGTCTATGTGGAAAATATATTGAGTCTTTCTTGACCTACTATTTTTGTAACCTATCTACAAAATTATTCTTTTGTTCTTTGACTTTGCTATTTTTATCTCAATCTCTTAACATTTAGTTTCTCAGTCTATAATTTAATTAATTGAGCTTACAGTGAAAATTATCAATTTTTGCTCTTTAAACCTCATTTTACCCTTTTCCTTGAGAATTTTTTATTTGATATTTTTTAAGTCTCATCACTTCTGACCTCTTGAAAAGAAAATAAGGCTTCTTTCTTGTAATTATATTGACCTCTATTTCATTTTTTCCTGTTCCCACAAGAATTTTCTAATCTTCCACATACTCTGCATAGTTAATAAATTTTACTATCTCTGGAGCACTTAAAAATACAGTGCATATCACAATTACATTACATTACATTAAGTCAATATACGTGTGCGTATATGTATCTTGACTTTACTGCCCTGCTTCTTTTTTATACCTCTTAACTAGGCTATTCACCTGTAAAGTCAAACATACTTAATGTTCTGTTCTTTAAATGTTGTAAGTACTGTTTCAGACGTTATCTTACAGTTATTTGCATCTTTGTTATCCCAATAGAGCTAAAATTCTCAACCCAGAAACATTCTAAATTCTCAATTTTCCCTTTCACTTCCTCTTTACAGACTCTAACAGTTACAGATTTGATCAATTTTATTCCTTTATTCATTTCCATGATTACACAGCTGCAAACTAGGACTCACATAATTTGAACATCTGTACTATGTGAACCTAGCATTTTCTGAAGTACTAATTTAACAAATACATACTAATTTTCAATGATGTTCCAAGCCCTGTATTATGTGCTGAACATAATAAGATTGCCAACCACTACTCAAAAGCACTTCCTATTTATCAGATCATGTCAATGCACTCTAATCAAAGTCCACTGGGAACACACTCCTGGCCACCATAGAAACATGGAGCTGACCCTTGTGGTGGAGAGAGCAACCCACACTCAGAGGAGGAGGCAGAATGCTTCTGCTTCCCCTCCACCTTTTTTAGATATATAAATATATGACAATTTTTTTATATATGACAATTACAAAAAATTTCAAGTATATATTTAGGTAGAAGTTACTGGTTCATTTCTTTCTTTTTCCCTTCCTTGAAACAGAACCAGATATAGCAGTCTCCTTTATATAAACTGTATCCTCCTTTACTTCAAAACATCTTTATTTATGCTGCTTTGTCTTTCTTTGCTATATCCAAAATGGTTTTCTGAGTGCACAATTCACTAAATGAGTACCAGAACCACATCTACGCATATGTAGACAGCCTTATTTCTCTGTCCCCAAAAGAAATACAAGAAACTAGTATGAATGCTTGTGGATGAGAAATGATTTAAAAGACAATCCCTGAGCACTGTTCTTTACAGTATTGGAATCCATATTATTCCCAGTGTCAGAGGAAGGTGAGGGAGATAGTTGGGCTTCAGATGGGCTACAGAGAAAGAATTCTGCTTTTGCCATATCTACAGCCCCACAGGAGTCCCTGCTGGTGTATTTTTCATATTATTTCCATTTATTTGGGGCCTACACCAACATCCCATTCTCTCTTATTTTCATTAGAAGCTGAGAAAGTCTGTGTGACAAGTAAAATTCTACTTTTCATAATATTAATGTATGTTGGGACATAAAACATTAATATAGTAAGCTCTCAAATAATGTGATTCTGGACAGGTACCTAAAAAGACAGTGAATTAGAAAATCTGATTCTTTGATACATTTTTCAATCCTAAATTGTACTACCCACTTTGCCACCTCAGTTACATGGGACTCCATGCTATCAGGTGTCCCAGAATGCTTTGCATTATTGCCTTTTCATAACCATGATCCCTAACCAAATCCATATTAGTCATCTGTATAGAAAAGGGATCCAACACCTGCTATCACCAAAGGCTAAGCATTTCCTCACAGTATCATGCTTCATTTGTTTTACTACGACTGCTGGAGCAGGGACAGATTTTCACGGTATGAAGCCACAGACAGGGGTAGAGCTAAGAGAGGCCTAAAACCTATCAGGCACCAGCTAATTTTTATACTAAAGATTACATGAAATATTAATCGACTCACGTGTGTTATTAGTTAAAATAATAGTGAGTTTGAGCCATCCTTGGAGGGGGACTGAGACATTCCTCTCACTTGTGTTCCATGTCTTTGCTTTGGACTCTTATTTTGTAGCAAATAAGCAAATGAGGAAGCCAGAAAATTATTTTCCCTAAGATTTGAATACCACTGTGTTCCTACGGAGTGTAAACTTGGAGATTGGAGTGGAAATAAGTTATATCCCCATCAGGATGACCCTCCTGGAGCTTATTGCAAAGACACACAGGCACCTACAGCCTACTGCTCAAATACCAAGTGTGTAGTTTCCTTGAATGTTACCATCTGAAAGAAATGTGAACATCTGGCTTGCTGTGGCAGCAGGGAAGGACAATTCCACTACACTATTTGACAAAATGTCAGGTGCTGGAGAATGAAGAAAAAGCACTGAGTTATTTGGAAGGCCATCTTAATTAAGGAATGTTTTATGCTAGTAAAATGTGGGAATAAAGGATTTCAGAAAATATATACATTAAGTAAGTACAAGATATTCTAAAGCCTTTGTAATGTCAAAAGGGAGAGATATTGGTAATTTAATGGATGACAAATCATAAGGATGGCAAGATAATAAACCTTTAGGGAAGAATGAGAGTGTCCTTGCTTTCAGCTTACCACTATGCCAATTCTATGTGTCACTCTTTCTCTTATGACTGACATCCATTTTGTTGAGTAAGGGCTCACAAGGTGGTGCCTGGCCAACTTGCTGTATTCCTCACTACTTGCAAGTCAACTCTCTCTACCTTTCAAAATTTAGAAATGCAGTGAACAATTCTCTCTCTCATGGATTGTCTTTCTACTGACTGGATTTGTGTGGGTAATACTAACCCTGGGAACTGGATCTAGTCCCAACTCAAAAGTACTACAAACCTGTGCTCAAACCTGACATTTGATCCTCTTGCAGGCACAAGAACCACATATCTGCATAAA
Organism: Leucopleurus acutus; assembly: GCF_964270905.1. NCBI lineage: Eukaryota > Metazoa > Chordata > Mammalia > Artiodactyla > Delphinidae > Leucopleurus > Leucopleurus acutus. The sequence goes on along the minus strand of NC_139152.1, from coordinate 27,973,773 downwards.
CCAGAGTTCTAAAACATTCCCATAAGGTCATAAACAGAGCTGTCTGGTAATCTATTGTCTTTACTTATACATTCAAGACTTTTTCTTTTCCTGAGCTTATCTTTAGTACTTAGGCTATAGACACTTTATAAGTAAATTTCTATTGTCCATAATAAGAGGCTTTCCAAAATGGATCAAATTGATACTTGAATATGTAATTAAATATGGGAGAAATCTTAAATATGCATCATCCAAAAATATTTAAACCATTTTAAAATAAGAAAATGCTATAAGAATTTCAAAGAATACTAAAGGATAAAATAGTGCTTCTGATATGGACAAGTTTTCCACCTTCCAGAGTCAACAACTATTACCAAATTTCTTATGTGAACATATAGAAATATTCTATGCAAATATACTTGCCCAGTACTGTACTGATTTATTCATCAAATCCTCATAGCAACCAATGAGTACATATTCTTTTTTGAAAAAAAATAAGTGATATTCATTTCTCAGACAAGGAAACTGAGATGCAGAAAAATTAAGTAACTTGTTTACAGTCCCACATTTTAACAGCAATAAAACCATAATTCTACCACAGAAAGCCCAGTTCCAGGTAACATGCATTTAACCACAAAGCTCTACTGCCTTTGCAGTCCTTGTCATTTCATATTGGATACCATTATAAACATCTCTTCATTTTACATTCAACAAGTGCAACAAATGAGAAACCAAATTAATTTTGCACATTTGTATGAGAATGCTTGCAAATGTTTTTCAAAGCCTATTATTTGTGTCTACAAAATTATGTTAGAAATGAAAGAAACATTTTGTGTGTAAGGTTAGATATTAAATCTCTTATACAGTTACATTTTATGCCTTATTTTAGACAGAGGACATAATATGGGAATTGACTTCCTTTCTCTGCTAGCTCTCAATTATACTTTCATTGTAACCATGTAAGGATGTGCTTGCTCCTAAATGCAATCAAGACTCTCACCAGAAAACAAAGAGTAGCAATGTTATGATCTAGCAACCAAAAAGGACAAAGAGTGTCTCTTATCATCCAATTACACAAAAGGTTAAGTTGCAGTCCATTGCAGTCACCCATGACAGTGACAGTGCACCCTGGGGGAGTTCAGGATGGGAAAAACAGGATGAAGCATTCTATGTTTTGGTTATACAGTCCCCTAGATAGTTAAGAAGCACATCCAAGGAAGAATTTCAATGACCCCAGGTTCTTGCACCTTACCATGCATACATAGAAAAGCAGTAAAATCATTAACTTGAGATATCTGTTCTTTGTGATGACCAGTAATATTTTACCAAGATGTATGCTTGACTGTATGTATTTCCACTCCAAAAACTCATATATTTATATATATACACACACACACACACACACACACACACACACACACACACACATATGTATATGTAGATATACTGGCTCTTCCACACCTCTTTGGAGCTGTCCCCCCAGAGCTACCAACAGGCTGTTTCCAGGGCTATAGTTCTCAGTAAGGTCCTTAAACTTTTATATTGTGTTTTTCTTTTAAGTCAACAGTCTCTAAACATAAAATTTATCATATTTGCTTTGCCATAAAAAAAGATAGGACTGAAAAAAGGGGAAAGAATTTATTTCAATGTAACTACATTAATATTCTCTTATTTTAAAATTACTGTTATTTGAAATATATAGTACTCTATTCATAAACTTTCACATGAATTACTAATATGTGGCTCCTATGTCTACAGGGCTCTCCAGCTTGAAACAAATGAAGTAATATTAACACCAGTTCTCTAAATGATGAATACTCTGGGGCTCCATGTGCTAGTTTAGAATGAAATTAGCCCAAATATTACCATTCTTTCTCCTCTGGTATTTCTCAAGGAGTCCATGGCAGTGTCCTACAGGAGATCCAATATCCTGGTGATGAGAGAGAGGAAGGGGATTTTATATGAGTAATAGCATGGAGGTATAAAATAAAAAGAAATATGCACAGAAATACAAATAGTTTAAAAAAGAGAAGGGGGGGAGCATAACACAATGAGATTGTCCTGTGACTAAATAGCAAAGAATAGATATATGCTTGAGGACGAGGGGAAGAAGGCAGAAGAGTAAGACGCAGAGATCACCTTCCTCTTCACAGATACACCAGAAATACATCTAGACGTGGAACAACTCCTACAGAACACCTACTGAATGCTGGCAGAAGACCTCAGACCTCCCAAAAGGCAAGAAACTCCCCACATACCCAGGTAGGGCAAAAGAAAAAAGAATAAACAGAGACAAAAGAATAGGGACGGGACCTGCACCAGTGGGAGGGAGCTGTGAAGGAGGAAAAGTTTCCACACAGTAGGAAGCCACTTCGCAGGCGGAGAATGCGGGTGGCAGAGCAGGGAAGCTTCGGAGCCGCGGAGGAGAGCGCAGCCACAGGGGTGCAGAGGGCAAAGCGGAGAGATTCCTGCACAGAGGATCGGTGTCGACCGACACTCACCAGCCCGAGAAGCTTGTCTGCTCACCCGCCGGGGCGGGCTGGGGCTGGGAGCTGAGGCTCCGGCTTTGGTCGGAGCGCAGGGAGAGGACTGGGGTTGGCAGCGTGAACACAGCTTGAAGTGGGTTAGTGCACCACGGCTAGCCAGCAGGGAGTTCGGGGAAAAGTCTGGACCTGCCGAAGAGGCAAGAGACTTTTTCTTCCCTCTTTGTTTCCTGGTGCGCGAGGAGAGGGGATTAAGAGCACTGCTTAAAGGAGCTCCAGAGACGGGCGCGAGCCGCGGCTAAAAGCGCGGACACCAGAGGCGTGCATGACATGCTACCAAGAAGCCTGTGTGCGAGCACAGGTCACTATCCACCTTCCGGGGAGCCTGTGCAGACCGCCACTGCCAGGGCCCCGGGATCCAGGGACAAATTCCCCAGGAGAATGCGGCACGCCACAGGCTGGTGCAACGTCACGCCAGCCTCTGCAGCTGCAGGCCCACCCCACACTCCGTGCCCCTCCCTCCCCCCGGCCTGAGTGAGCCAGAGCCCCCGAAGCAGCTGCTCCTTTAACCCCGTCCTGTGTGAGTGAAGAACAGACGCCCTCCAGGGACCTACACGCAGAAGCGGGGCCAAATCCAAAGCTGAGCCACTGGGAGCTGTGAGAACAAAGAAAAGGAAGGGAAATCTCTCCCAGCAGCCTCAGAAGCAGTGGATTAAATCTCCACAATCAACTTGATGTACCCTGCATCTGTGGAATACATAAATAGACGACGAATCATCCCAAATTGAGGAGGTGGACTTTGAGAGCAAGATTTATGATTTTTTTCCCGTTTTCCTCTTTCTGTGAGTGTGTATGTGTATGCTTCTGTATGAGATTTTTGTCTGTATAGCTTTGCTTCCATCATTTGTCCCAGGGTTCTATCCGTCTGTTTTTTTTTAATTCTTTTTTTCTTAATAATTATTTTTAATTTTAATAACTTTATTATATTTTACCTTACTTTATTTTATTTTACTTTATCTTCTATCTTTCTGTTTTTCCTTCCTTCACTCCTTTTTTCCTTCCTCCCTCCCTTTCTCTCTCCTTTCTTTCTTTCTATCCTTCTTTCTTTCTTTCCTTCTTTTTTTCCTTCTTTCTTTCTTTCTTTCTTTCTTTCTTTCTTTCTTTCTTTCTTTCTTTCTTTCTTTCTTTCTTTCTTTCTTTCTTTCTTTCTTTCTTTCTTTCTTTCTTTCTTTCTACTAATTCTTTCTTTACTTTTTCTCCCTTTTATTCTGAGCCGTGTGGATGAAAGGCTCTTGGTGCTGCATCCAGGAGTCAGTGCTATACCTCTGAGGTGGGAGAGCCAACTTCAGGACACTGGTTCACAAGAGACCTCCCAGCTCCACATAATATCAAATGGCAAAAATCTCCCAGAGATCTCCATCTCAACACCAGCACCCATCTTCACTCAACGACCAGCAAGCTACAGTGCTGGACACCCTATGCCAAACAACTAGCAAAACAGGAACACAACCCCACCCATTAGCAGAGAGGCTGCCTAAAATCATAATAAGTCCACAGACACCCCAAAACACACCACCAGACGTGAACCTGCCCACCAGAAAGACAAGATCCAGCATCTTCCACCAGAACACAGGCACTAGTCCCCTCCACTACGAAGACTACACAACCCACAAAACCAACCTCAGCCACTGGGGAGAGACACCAAAAACAACGGGAACTACAAACCTGCAGCCTGCAAAAAGGAGATGCCAAACACAGTAAGATAAGCAAAATGAAAAGACAGAAAAACACACAGCAGATGAAGGAGCAAGATAAAAACCCACCAGACCTAACAAATGAAGAGGAAATAGGCAGTCTACCTGAAAAAGAATTCAGAATAATGATAGTAAAGATGATCCAAAATCTTGGAAATAGAATAGACAAAATACAAGAAACATTTAACAAGGACCCAGAAGAAGTAAAGATGAAACAAGCAATGATGAACAACATAATAAATGAAATTAAAAATACTCTAGATGGGATCAATAGCAGAATAACTGAGGCAGAAGAACGGATAAGTGATCTGGAAGATAAAATAGTGGAAATAACTGCTGCAGAGCAGAATAAAGAAAAAAGAATGAAAAGAACTGAGGACAGTCTCAGAGACCTCTGGCACAACATTAAACGCAACAACATTCGAATTATAGGGGTTCCAGAAGAAGAAGAGAAAAAGAAAGGGACTGAGAAAATATTTGAAGAGATTATAGTTGAAAGCTTCACTAATATGGGAAAGGAAAGAGTATATCAAGTCCAGGAAGCACAGAGAGTCCCATACAGGATAAATCCAAGGAGAAATATGCCAAGATACATATTAATCAAACCGTCAAAAATTAAATACAAAGAAAACATATTAAAAGCAGCAAGGAAAAAACAACAAATAACACACAAGGGAATCCCCATAAAGTTAACAGCTGATCTTTCAGCAGAAATTCTGCAAGCCAGAAGGGACTGGCAGGACATACTTAAAATGATGAAAGACGAAAACCTGCAACCAAGATTCCTCTACCCAGCAAGGATCTCATTCAGATTTGATGGAGAAATTAAAATCTTTACAGACAAGCAAATGCTGATAGAGTTCAGCACCACAAAACCAGCTTTACAACAAATACTAAAGGAACTTTTCTAGGCAAGAAACACAAGAGAAGGAAAGGACGTACAATAACAAACCAAAAACAATTAAGAAAATAGGAATAGGAACATACATATAGATAATTACCTTAAATGTAAATGGAATAAATGTTCCCACCAAAAGACACAGATTGGCTGAATGGATACAAATGCAAGACCCATATATATGCTGTCTACAACAGACCCACTTCAGACCTAGAGACAAATACAGACTGAAAGTAAAGGTTTGGAAAAAGATATTCATGCAAATGAAAACCAAAAGAAAGCTGGAGTAGCAATTCTCAAATCAGACAAAATAGACTTTAAAATAAAGACTATTAGAAGAGACAAAGGAGGACACTACATAATGATCAAGGGATCGATCAAAGAAGAAGATATAACAATTGTAAATATTTATGCACCCAACATAGGAGCACCTCAATACATAAGGCAAATGTTAACAGCCATAAAAGGGGAAATCGACAGTAACACATTCATAGTAGGGGACTTAAACACCCCACTTTCACCCATGGACAGATCATCCAAAACGAAAATACATAAGGAAACACAAGCTTTAAATGATACATTAAAGAAGATGGACTTAATTGATATTTATATGACATTCCATCCAAAAACAACAGAATACACGTTTTTCTTTAGTGCTCATTGAACATTCCCCAGGATAGATCATATCTTGGGTCACAAATCAAGCCTTGGTAAATTTAAGAAAAATGAAATTGCACCAAGTATGTTTTCCGACCACAATGCTATGAGACTGTATATCAATTACAGGAAAAGTTCTGTAAAAAATACAAACACATGGAGGCTAAACAATACACTACTTAATAACGAAGTGATCACTGAAGAAATCAAAGAGGAAATAAAAAAGTACCTAGAAACAAATGACAATGGAGACACGATGACCTGAAACCTATGGGTTGCAGCAAAAGCAGTTCTAAGAGGGAAGTTTCTATCAATATAACCTACCTTAAGAAACAGGAAACATCTCGAATAAACAACCTAACCGTGCACCTAAAGCAATTAGAGAAAGAAGAACAAAAAAACCCCAAAGTAAGCAGAAGGAAAGAAATCATAAAAATCAGATCAGAAATTAATGAAAAAGAAATGAAGGAAACGATAGCAAAGATCAATAAAACTAAAAGCTGGTTCTTTGAGAAGATAAACAAAATTGATAAACCGTTAGCCAGACTCATCAAGAAAAAAAGGGAGAAGACTCAAATCAATAGAAATAGAAATGAAGAAGGGAAGTAACAACTGACACTGCAGAAATACAAAAGATCATGAGAGATTACTACAAGCAACTCTATGCCAATAAAATGGACAACCTGAAAGAAATGGACAAATTCTTAAAAATGCACAACCTGCCAAACTGAATCAGAAAGAAATAGAAAATATGAACAGACCAATCACAAGCACTAAATTTGAAACTGTGATTAAATATCTTCCAGCAAACCACAGCCCAGGACCAGATGGCTTCACAGGCGAATTCTATCAAACATTTAGAGAAGAGCTAACACCTATCCTTCTCAAACTCTTCCAAAATATAGCAGAGGGAGGACCACTCCCAAACTCTTTCTAAAAGGCCACCATCACCTTGATATCAAAACCAGACAAGGATGTCACAAAGAAAGAAAACTACAGTCCAATATCACTGATGAACATAGATGCAAAAATCCTCAACAAAATACTAGCAATCAGAATCCAACAGCACATTAAAAGGATCATACACCATAATCAACTGGGGCTTATTCCAGGAATGCAAGAATTCTTCAATATGTGCAAATCAATCAACATGATACACCATATTAACAAATTGAAGGAGAAAAACCATATGATCATCTCAATTGATGGAGAGAAAGCTTTTGACAAAATTCAACACCCATTTATGATAAAAACCCTGCAGAAAGTAGGCATAGAGGGATCTTTCCTCAACATAATAAAGGCCATATATGACAAAGCCACAGCCAACATGACCCTCAATCATGAAAAACTGAAAGAATTTCCACTAAGATCAGGAACAAGACAAGGTTGCCCACTCTCACCACTCTTATGCAACATAGTTTTGGAAGTTTTAGCCACAGCAATCAGAGAAGAAAAGGAAATCAAATGAATCCAAATCAGATAAAAGAGATAAAGCTGTCACTGTTTGCAGATGACATGATACTATACATAGAGAATCCTAAAGATGCCAGCAGAAAAATCCTATAACTAATCAGTGAATTTGGTAAAGTAGCAGGATACAAAATTAATGCACAGAAATATCTGGCATTCCTGTACACTAATGATGAAAAATCTGAAAGTGAAATCAAGAAAACACTCCCATTTACCATTGCAACAAAAAGAATAAAATATCTAGGGATAAACCTACCTAAGGAGACAATAAACCTGTATGCAGAAAATTATAAGACACTGATGAAAGAAATTAAACATGATACAAATAGATGGAGAGATATACCATGTTCTTGCATTGGAAGAATCAACATTGTGTAAATGACTCTACTACCCAAAGCAATCTACAGATTCAATGCAATCCCTATCAAACTACCACTGGTATTTTTCACAGAACTAGAACAAAAAATTTCACAATTTGTATGGAAACACAAAAGACACCGAAGAGCAAAAGCAATCTTGAGAATGAAAAACGGAGCTGGAGGAATCAGGCTCCTTGACTTCAGACTATACTACAAAGCTACAGTAATCAAGAGAGTATGGTACTGGCACAAAAACAGAAAGATATATAAACGGAACAGGATAGAAAGCTCGGAGATAAACCCACACATATATGGTCACCTTATTTTTGATAAAGAAGGCAGGAATGTACAGTGGAGAAAGGACAGCCTCCACAATAATTGGTGCTGGGAAAACTGGTCAGGTCCATGTAAAAGTATGAGATTAGATCACTCCCTAACACAATACACAAAAAGAAGGTCAAAATGGATTAAAGACCTGAATATAAGGCCAGAGGCTATCAAACTCTGAGAGGAAAACCTAGGCAGAACACTCTATGACTTAAATCACAGCAAGATTCTTTTTGACCCACTCCTAGAGAAATGGAAATAAAAACAAAAATAAACAAATGGGATCTAATGAAACTTCAAAGCTTTCACACAGCAAAGGAAACCATAAACAAGACCAAAAGACAACCCTCAAAATGGGAGAAAATATTTGCAAATGAAGCAACTGACAAAGGATTAATCTCCAAAATTTATAAGCAGCTCATGCAGCTCAATAACAAAAAAACAAACAACCCAATCCAAAAATGGGCAGAAGGGCTTCCCTGGTGGCACAGTGGTTGAGAGTCCGCCTGCCGATGCAGGGGACACGGGTTTGTGCCCCGGTCTGGGAAGATCCCACATGCCGCGGAGCGGCTGGGCCCGTGAGCCATGGCCGCTGAGCCTGCGCGTCCGGAGCCTGTGCTCCGCAACGGGAGAGGCCACAACAGTGAGAGGCCCGCATACCGCGCAAAAAAAAAAAAAAAAAAAAAAAAAAATGGGCAGAAGACCTAAATAGACATTTCTCCAAAGAAGATATACAGACTGCCAACAAACACATGAAAGAATGCTCAACATCATTAATCATTAGATAAATGCAAATCAAAATTACAATGAGATATCATCTCACACCAGTCAGAATGGCCATCATCAAAAAATCTAGAAACGATAAATACTGCAGATGGTTTGGAGAAAAGGAACACTCTTGCACTGCTGGTGGGAATGTGAATTGGTTCAGCCACTATGGAGAACAGTATGGAGGTTCCTTAAAAAATTACAAATAGAACTACCGTATGATGCAGGAATCCCACTACTGGGCATATACCCTGAGAAAACCATAATTCAAAAAGATTCATGTACCAAAATGTTCATTGCACCTTTATTTACAATAGCCCAGAGATGGAAACAACCTAAGTGTCCATCATCGGATGAATGGATAAAGAAGATGTGGCACATATATACAATGGAATAATACTCAGCCATAAAAAGAAACGAAATTGAGCTGTTTGTAATGAGGTGGATGGACCTAGAGTCTGTCATACCGAGTGAAGTAAGTCAGAAAGAGAAAGACAAATACCATATGCTAACACATATATGTGGAATTTAAGGGGAAAAAAATGTCATGAAGAACCTAGGGGTAAGACAGGAATAAAGACACAGACCTACTAGAGAAGGGACTTGAGGATATGGGGAGGGGGAAGGGTAAGCTGTGACAAAGTGAGAGAGAGGCATGGACATATATACACTACCAAATGTAAGGTAGATAGCTAGTGGGAAGCAGCCACATAGCACAGGGAGATCAGCTTGGTGCTTTTTGACCTCCTGGAGGGGTGGGATAGGGAGGGTGGGAGGGAGGGAGAGGCAAGAGAGAAGAGATATGGGAACATATGTATATGTGTAACTGATTCACTTTGTTATAAAGCAGAAACTAACACACCATTGTAAATCAATTATACTCTAATAAAAATGTAAAAATCATAGCAAAGAATATAGAAATTAGAGTAATGAATAAATAAAATAGAAAACAAAAGAAGGAACTCTCAGAAGGAAATGCAGCCTTCCCAGGCCTCAGGTACTCATAGGGCAGTAGAGATTTAAATACTAACAACTGTGTAGAGTGACAGAGCAAAGTTTCCATCAAGGGCAAAACTCACTGTGCCATTCTCGTGGGTGCTTCATACTCTCCAACCTAGTCTCTTGCCAAATGTTTCATACATCTCCACTACCTTACCCCAGACTCCAAAATCATATCTCCCTTCTACCAAGTAGTTTTCTGGTGGGAGATAAGCCCACAACTTTCCTGAATTTTTACTGTTGGACTGAGTGAAGTCAAGGCCAGTTTCCAGGCATAATATCCTTCAGCAGTTCAGAATTCAGACTTTACTGAAGTCAATCCCTAATCCTTCCTTAAACTGAAATTCCATATTCTCACAGTAACAACTCAGCAACAATTCAACTTACATATCAAGTATACTAGAACAAATACTGAACTACCCAAAGAGTAGAGGGGATTGTATTAGACAAATAAAGCAAAGCATATCACCTTCCTTTAACAATTGAATAATCTGGCTTTTTCAACCTTGTAGGAAATCACTCACCAATCAGTATACTCACATTTGCAGGTTTGACTTTGTTGAGAGGCAATTTTCCGTGACATTTTTACATGTCTCATATGAGTTTTTTTCAGAAGTAATCCTGTAATGATGACTGTATTGTAAACAGACTTGAAAGATAGAAATAGTGTTTGCCTTTGGGGCAGAGGACATATTGGATTCCTGACCAAGATAATTAAGATAATTTTTCTGTGTGGGGGTGTGGGGTGAGTGGGGCAGGTTTGCTATCCCCCCCACCCCTCCTTCAAATGATTAGGGCTTCCTAATCTTGGATTTCCTCAGCTGTGGCACAATCACACTGTGTGCAGCATCCATCTGGGCCTGCCTCTGCGTTGTCACCACGGGACTTGGGGTGGAGGGCAAGGACAACCAAAGCAAACATGAAAATCATGCTGCCTGCCATGAGTAACAAAGTCCGTTGTCTTGGACCCAGGAATCTGTCTTCTGCCAGCATCTGTGAAACTGTGTTAGCTTGTGAAAGGGATGTCTCAGAGCCTTCACAGTTCTTGACAGGCGTTTTCTCTAATACAATTAATATTTGTCTTCTAGTATCATCATGAACATCTTACAGATAAAACAAGTTCTACTTTAATCACTGTTTTCTTTTAGATGTTTGATTTGTCACTACTTCTAGCAGTTTCTCCTCAGACTTGCATTTTTATCCCTTCATGTACTACCCAAAAGCAATTATGAAAGCATCCTTGTTTTTGACAATGATAAGATGTTGTAGACTTATGTTGAATATTCCTATCCTAAAGATAGAATCATCTATTGTCTAAAAGCTCTGATTCTATTGAAGAGTTTTGAAGACCAAAATCTAGACACCAAAGTGGGCAAGACGTAGCATAGGAAAATTTTTTCACTTTTTTCCCTTAAGCTCATGAATTTATGCTTGTAAAATTTCTTTTTACCTTGCTCTGAAATCAGAGCTTATTAATTCAATATTTTTTCTCTTTACACTAGCTTTGATGCTATATATTGTCATGCTATACCATTTATTCAAATTACAATAGTCCATCTCTTTGGAAGCTTCTGTTTTCCTTTTCCTTTAAGGTCTTCGGATTGGCTTCGAAGTGCAGAGATCCGCAACTCAACTTCCCTGTATCATCCAGAGTTACATTTCAAACAATAAAGAGCTCCTTTCTATAAAAGTCAAAAGGAATTAAATGCTTCCAAATCATTTTAGAGGTGGAGGGGCAGATTCTAGGATGGGTTTCTAGGAATAACTACTAGAACCACATCACAAAGGTCTGTCCAGGTCTGTCCAAGGATTTGCTCTCAAGAAGAGTAGGAACCTAGGGATATGGGAAACAGTGACTTCCAACAGTTGCCTTCACAATCACACTGTCTTACCTGGAGAGCAGGAAGCCACTGCCAGTACTGTTTTCTGATAAAGATATGACCTTAACTAGAATGAAGTAATTGCCATAGCAATGTCTGGAGACATCTCTCCAGAGCAGTGCAGCACCTGCTCAAATCTGTAATGGGCACCACAGTGACACAGCCTCCCTCATTATACAGAATACATTTCCAAAATTAATCCTCGCACAAATGTATTTGATTTGCACCAATTAAACCACATCCAAAAAGAGAGCTATAAGAAAACTGTAGTGAGAAAGTACAGATTTCAGCCTTTTAATATAATACAAAAAGTACAATAGAAAGTGATAAGAAAGATAAGTGAATCACTCTATGGAATCCACCATGGTCTATCTTCCTGGCAACATCAATATGTATTATTCTTGACTATAGCAATAAATTCTCTCCTTAGAACTCCCTGTTACCCTCCTTCCAATTTAAATCCAAAGTCATCAGAGCGGCTAACAAGTGACAATCTGGCCAAGCTAGCCTCCTAGCAGTTCCTTTAATATGCCAGGCACACTCCCACCTCAGGACTTTGCTGCTCACTCTGCCTGGAATGTCTTCTCCTGATATTTGCATGGCTTCTTCTCTCATATTCTTCAGCATATTGGACTTCAAATGTCAGTCAGTTAGTGAGATCTTTCCTGAACAGCTTACTTACATTGCATCCTCCTCAATCTCTCTCCCTCTATAATTCCTAATTCTTCTTTTCTACTCTAGATAACACTCAGCATTATTCTAGCACACTATACATCCTTCTTGTTTACGATATTTATTGTCTTCTCTCTCTACTAAAAAGTAGAACAAAAATTATATATTGTTAACTATGATATTACAGTGCCTAGGACTGTATCTGGCATATAGTAAGTGATCAATATTAAAAAATTAACAAATTAGTGAATAAGGGAATAAATAATAACCTGTTCCCACTATCCCTTGTACCAATAAAAATAAAATTATTCTCCTCCCCTTTGGGGAAATGTAGTATCTTGTGAGTCACCATCCTTCTCTAAGAGCTGTTCTTTCCTCCTCTATTTCAGTCACAATTTTATCTATCTTGAGATATTTTGAGCAATTAACTAAATAATAAACTTAACTACCATCAACATATCTTATATAAAATATGGGAAAAGATAAAAAAGAGAAACTGATTAATACTAATAAATATATAATAAATCAAGGACTAATGTAGATACCTTATAAGGTATTTTTACAACTGAACACAGATTATAATTAGTATTTATAACTTCATTATTCTGCAACTTATTCAATATTCCCTTTGACCTTACTAGGCACTTTGGTGGAACAAGTTTCGTTACTTGATATATAATCCTACTCTTCATTCCTGGAGTGTTTGAATCTTAAGGGTCCTGCCCATGTGGTTGCTGTACCTCTCATTAAATTTTGCCACTATAGCTTGTAGGTACCTAGAGGATCCCCTGGATTTTAGACATGCACTTCTATACTCTTTATGTTCTAGACACCTTATATCCCCTTGATAATCAGGACTTATCACTTCCATCAATACAATATGTCTAACAAAGAAGTGGCAATCTCAGCTTCCCAACTCAGTGGATAATCTCTGTGTTTCCTTTGATGGAAGTATTCTTCCTTTAAGAACTAAGCCCCCCCTCAACACACAAAAAAATGGAAAGCACATATTTTTCAAGTGACTTATTCAGTGTAATAGTGAAAGATGCCAGTTTCACTTCTACCCCTTGATTCCCAGATCTATCTATTATGGTTTTAGAAGAATAAGTACTATATATTTTGTCATAGTTCAGAGAATATATCATACTTTTGGAGAATAAGTTTTAGCTTTTGCAAAGCATTTCTTCAATAGACCTTAACGTCTCCAAAAGGCTACACTAAGATAAATTAATATTATGAAAATCAGCCCATTATCTCTCTTATTTTTTTCCCTGTACAATGATTTCTTTAAAACAGAAGTAAGATTGTATGGGACATCATAATGGTGAATAAAGCATTCATTAAGTTCAGCAGAGATGCTGCACTTAGAGATTCATTAAGATGTTGCAGAGAGGAACATGGCAGGCAGGGAAAGCAAATCCATATTATAAGCTATCTTCTTCCATCACATGTTCATAGGGAATATTCCTTGGAATCTCAGATGCCTATTGAGAAGAAGGGACAGTGCAAGAGAAATGAATGTCAAAAATGTGAACAAATTTATCATGCAACTTATTTGTATTTCCAGGACCACCTTGATCTTGATCTCAATCTCATTTGTACTGCTACAACTTGATGTTGGATATTTGTTGGATATCTCCCATTCTGTAGCCAAATAACCCTATAAAATTCAGTTCAGGGCTTCCCTGGTGGCGCAGTTATTGGGAGTCCGCCTGCCGATGCAGGGGACACGGGTTCGTGCCCCGGTCCGGGAGGATCCCACATGCCGTGGAGCGGCTGGGCCTGTGGGCCATGGCCACTGAGCCTGCGCATCCGGAGCCTGTGCTCCGCAACGAGAGAGGCCACGACGGTCAGAGGCCCACGTACCGCAAAAAAAAAAAAAAAAAAAATTCAGTTCATTTCAGAAAACTCATATCTGATGGTCATTTGGTATTCTCTACCAGGTATCCAAAGCAAGCCAAATCAAATTCACAAAAGCAAAACAGTTATTTGCCAAAGAGGTCATGGCTTTGCTTCAGAACCTTAAAAGACTGTCCGGTGAGGAAGCTTCCCATAGAACTTTGTAAGAAGCTCCATACAGCATCCCAATTAGCCACAGACACTCTGAACACCACTAGATGTGCTGGCTCCTCAGAGCCATAAAACTGAGATGAATTTTTATGGGGTGGATTACCAAACTTCTGTCATGTATGTATCTTAATGAGCATCTAGTTACTTGATACTTTCTATTAGTTAAGTCCTGTAAGCATGATTCTATCAATGTAGTTATCCACAGTGATGCCTTGTTGAATAGTGAGATGATTGAGTTCCCTCATGACTAAACTATGGCATAAAGCCAGAGACCTGAACCAAGATAGCAAAGGTATATTGCCATATCTGCCTGATGAAAGCATGCTGTTCTGGAATTCTGAGTTTGTTGATAAAGAGAAATATAACATATTTCAGTGCTGCATATCAGGTACCGGAGTCTATGTTTATTTGCTCCAGTAAAGAGACCACATCTGGAACAGCACTTGTAATTAGAGTTGTCTGTTACTAAACTTAAAATTATCCACTATGCCAAAGTGACAAGTTAAATATGCGTGTAGTCACTAATTACAAATAAATTACACAAACTAGAAAGATGTATTTATGTTGTTATAAGTCAAGATAATGGTTATCCTTGAGAGGATAACAACTAAAGCAAAAGAGCACTTTTGATGAGCATATTTAAAAATTGCAGTCTTCTCATTCTCCCATCCCACTCTCCATGGCACTTCTAATCCCCTTACTCTGTTTTAGTTACCTCTGTTATTATGTTTATTTTTTATGGTATCATCCCACTTACCTCATTGTAAGTTCTACAGGGGCAGGGATCTTAGTGGTCCAAAGAACTTAGAAAATTCCTAGCCCATAATAAACACTTCATAAATCTTTGCTGAATAAATGCTTAATTTTCATTTTTGTGAAAATGATCAAATTTTTTCCCTATGGAAAATTTTAAGATTTGCTTGTCATGTTTAGTGTGCACAGTTGTGAAGTTTTTCTTATTTATTTTGTTCACACTCTGATTTCTTATGTTTTTCTTTAGTTCTGAAAAATGCATTAGCATTATTTAAATATTACCTCCCCCCCAAATCAGATTTACTTTGACAAGTATATTTTTCATACCTAGTATTTCCAGTTGATTCTTCTTCATAACTACCTATTCTTATTCTTTATTTGTTATAGCTGCCCTTATTTCTCAGATGATGTATTATTGTTTTAGTCTCCTTCATTGTGTATATTCCATTAGGAGTGCTTCCTTTGGCATGTTATTTCTTTGTTGTGTTTTTCTAACAGTACTTCTAGGAATTTCATGATTTTTACTGTGAGCTCATTTTTATTTTCTAGGGCTTATTAAATGTCACCCCTTGGGATTGCTACAGTTTTGTGCCTGTTTTTAGTGGGACCCTGTATTGATCTGCCTTCTTATGTTTTTCCCACAACTTTCAGGATTTTATATGGGGAAGGAAGCTAATCTGTGCTTATCCCATTCTTTTGATGGAAATAAATTAGTCCCCTAAACTGTTTATTGCAGCTAGAAACCTACTTACTTCTTGATTCTATAGATAAACAGGTACCCTCCAACTCACCAAAAGCAATTTTTGTACCTGTCTCCTTATTGAACTGTGTAAGAATTTTCTTGAGTTTATATGCCAAAACAGTATTGTTAACTTAAAATGTATGTCTATACTGTGTTTACTTTGATTACATATTACCAGATAACTCTATGGAATGGGCCCCTACACTATCTCATACAGCACATAAAAGTTCCTATGTCTGTTTATCCCCATCAATGTTTGATACTAACCAGGTTTTAAAACTTTGAATGTTTAATAGTTATACAGTGATAATTCTTTAGTTTTCATTTAATTGATTAGTAATGATTTTGAGCATCTTTAATATGCCCATAGCCTTCCAGTTTTCTTATATTTGCAAACCACATATCCAACAAAGGACTAGTCCAGAATATATAAAGAACACTCAAAACTCAGCAGTAAAAAAAATCAATCCAATTAGAAATTAGGCCAAAAACATGAAAATATATTTCACTGAAGAGGATATATAGATAAGAAATAAGCACATGAAAAGATGTTTAGCTTCACTACCCATTGAGGAAATACAAATTAAACTCAAAATGAGAGATCCCAATAGATAGATAAAATATAAAATAGTAACAACACCACATGCTGGCAAGGATGAAGGGAAACTAGATCATATATATATATACATTCCTAGTGAGAATGTAAAATGGTACAGCCGCTCTGAAAAAAATTTGGCGGTTTCTTATAAAACTCAACATACCTATCATAAAACTCAGCAGTCACATTCTTGGTCATTTATTCTAGAGAAACGAAAACTTACGTTCACACAAAAACCTGTATATGAATGTTCATAACAGCTTTAATTGTAATAGCCAAAAACTGGAAACAAACTAGATGTCCTTCAACAGATGAATGGGTAAATAAATTGTGGTACATTCATAACATAGACTACTATTCAGCAATAGAAAGGAAGAAATTTTAATACATGCAACAACTTGGATGAATCTCCACAGAATTATGATGAATGAAAAAAAATCCAAAAAAAATCACATACTATATGATTCCACTTATATAATATTCTTGAAATGACAAAATTATATAAATCAAAACAAATTAGTGATTGCCAAGGGCCAGGGTTGAGGGAAGGGACATGGAAGGAGGTTAGTAAGTAAATAATGAAACTCTTCTGTGTCTTGACTGTATCAATGTTTATGTACAGATTTTGATATTGTACTATAATTTTGCAAATGTTACCACTGGAAGAAAGTGGGTAAAGGATACACGGGCTCTCTTTGTATTATATTTTATGAAAGTACATGAATCTACAATTATATGCAAATTAAAAGTTTAAGTAATAAAATAAGGGAAATATCTGAAAATTGTGAGGAATTAAAATATAAATGTGCCAGATCGTGAAGAGGTAGCGTTGTGAAGATTAGGAAGTCAGGAGCTAAAATGATAGCAAGCGGTGATCACAGATGGGGATTAATGTTATTTAAGTTGATATCGTAGATGCAGGCCTGTCTGTTGGGGAGATGGTGGGTCTGACAGATCCTGGGAGTGACTATGGAAAATAAGGCTGCTAATTTCAGCAGGCCAAATAAATTCGGCATTAGTGTGTTGGATATGCATATGACACTGAAATTGTCTAGGAGTTGATAAAATATGCAATAAGAAAAGGAAAACTATAAGTCATGTGGAGAGAATGTAAGGAATGCCCAGATATCAAGGATGTCAGTAAAAAGTTACTCACAGCAGTTATGGCAGAGATAGGGGGTGGAGGCAGATAACCTAAGCCCCCAAACCAGAAGGAAGTTTTACACCATGTAGAGAAGCCATGATTCAGGATTGGAATTGGGAAACTAGGGGAATTCTGGCCCTGCTTTCAAGCCTAAAGCAAAGGGAATTTGGAGAATGTGCAGCCTTAGCCCAAGAGCTACAAGGAAGCAGCATCCAGCAGAATTCCAAAGGAAAAGGGACTGTTTCATAACTGAGAGTGTTTAGGGAATTTATTTGCATTAAACATTCCAAAGAGTTGAGTAAAAAGTTTCAGGTGTGAAGGCAGAACTGGGAGTAGGCTTAGAAACAAGAAGCACAGAACATAGGAGAGCATTTGAGAAACTTACATTTTCCGTGACCACCAAAAGTCAGAGGGTTACTTGTGAGATATGGTGAAAATACCAGCCTACAGATTCACATAAAACTAACCTGCCCAGTCCATATGATAATGTTCATGTAGTGTTTAAGAATCTAGCAAGATAATTTTGTTACTCTTTGTCTTATGAGGCTGTTAAAATGAAAAAATAATCATTGAAATTTTAATATATAGTAAGAATAATAACATATATTTCCCAGTAATGGATAAAAGCAAACTAGAACTTGGAGCTCTACTCTCCTTTGATTTTGAGAAAGAATAGACGGTCAAATATAGGGTAAATTTGTCCATGTAGAGAGTGTCCAATATTATGTATTGATCAGACATTTATGCTGTGATGCAACCCCATTTAAGTGTACAAACTAGAACAAGAAAATGTAGAGACAACTTTCTCAAAGGGAGTTTTGGGATCTTTGAGAGAATACAGTGAATGATACTTCCTTTTCCACCCAAGTGCTAAATGAATGAAGACATAAGTAAAAGAATTATCAGTTACAGAGCCCAACAATCACCTTTATTATTAATAAAGCTGATGTTGGAGAATGTGACAAATGGCCTCACTAATACTGAATTTCCAAATTAGATGGACTTTATTTCACAAGCATAGGAACAGCCTCTCCACTGAGGAACATGGAAAACTTTGGTCATGAAGGCATAAAGGCTAACATGTGAAGTCAGAAGGCAACCTCACTCACCAAGAAGGGACAAGGAGGAGTGTGGGGTACACATGCCCTACTTGCCTCCTCAAATCCATCAGTCACATTTGTTATGTCAAGCTTCTAAATGAAATGTGTAAGGAGATGAACAGAGTCCATAAGCTAATAGGGTTGACCTTCCTTGGAAGGGAGTTGGAAATAAGCATTTCCCCCACTCATATCTCAGGTCTTTATTCTCTTTCTTCATTGGGTTCAACCCAATGAAGTGTACAAAGCTTATGACTTTCCCCCTAGGAATGAGATCAGCAATGAAACAGGCCTGCTGTACATAATATCAACCAACATTTGGATACTTTCCTAGGGCCATGAGTGTGATGCACAGTTTTTTCTCAGAAGCCTCTGAAATGGGTATGAACAGAAAAATAATTTAATTAACTTCTAAGTCACTCTGTGCACAAGGCCAAAAGCTTACTCTGTAGTCTAGTCCCCATCTCACCTTAAGTAATGCATAGCCACATTATCCAATAGAATCTATTCAAGATTCTGCAATGAAATCAAATGACATCATTAAATCACTCTAAAAATGAATTCCAATATTACAGAGTTGCCTCAAATTTGCAAACTACTCCTACTATGAAATTCTCAGGAAGAATTTAAAGTTCAAAAGTGAAGTCCATTTGCAAGTTAAAGTCCACAGGTAGTAAAATCCAAAGAAATTAAAGTCTTAGGATGTGAGATAAAGTTCAAATGAATTATACACAGATTTCTCCCTTTTCAGATTTTAATTCTGATCAGTCTCACCCAGATGTTTTCAGTGTCTTAGAGGAGTTGAATTGGAGCTCTTTTGAGGACCTGCAACCTAGACCATCTTTGGCTGCAATAAACCTCTGAAGTTGTATCAATTCAATGTCATGTCTCTCATGAAATTCCCTTTTACAGAGAGAGGTTAATAGGGAAAAAGAGATTACCACAGCAGTGACCCATGTGCATGAAATTTAGGAAACAAAACATCCTTCAGAACCTTAAACCATTATCTCAGACTAGATCATTCTCCCCAAACCTAACACCTGAAGTAACCATAGCCTGAGGCAGAAATTCAGTGGTTTCAACCTCAGGAAGTCAGGGAAAACAGTCTAGGCCAGTTGTCGATACCCATGACCCACAAACCTAAAGTGATTTTGGAAAAATATTTCAGAAAGTGGTTATGTTTCACAGATAAATTTATCATATCTGGAGAAAAACTAGCAGTTCTTTTGCTTTTTCAGAGAATGGCATTGGAGAAATTTCTTCCTTCTTACAAAGTTTAGCAATTTGTAATGGTAGCAGCTGTGGTAACTAGTTTTTATTTGAGATACCCTTCTCAAAGGGTTTCTCATCCAAAATTCTTAATTTTCCAAAATTCTTAATTTTCATTCCTTTTGACACCCCAGTACTGAATTAAGTTAAGCATGTGAGAAAGAAGTTTCAGCCCAGTGTCATATTGACTATTTCTGCATTGTTAAAGAATTATATCCTGCTGAAGAACTGCTTACATTTTTAATTGGATTTGTTTGGTTTCTTGTTGTTAAGTTAACTGAGTCCTTTATATGTTTCGGATATTAACCTCTTATCCAATATATGGTTTACAAAATTTTTCTCCCATTCGGTGAATGGCTGTTTTTTCATTTTGTTAGTTGTTTCTTTTGCTATGTAGAAGCTTTCTAGTTTGATGTAGTCCCATTTGTTGATTTTTGCCTTTGTTGTTTGTGCTTTTGGCATTATGTCAAAAAAAATCATTGCCAAGACCAATATTAATGAGCTATCCCCTATGTTTTCTTCTATGAATTTTATGGTATCAGGTTTTATGCTTAAGTCTTTGATCCACTTCAAGTTAATTTTTGTGAGAGATGTGAGATAGGGGTCCAAATTCATTGTTCTGTATGTGTTTCTCTAGTTTTCCCAGCACCAGATTTTTTTTTTTAAACGTTGAGCCTTCTTTTTATTTATTTATTTATTTATTTTTTTATTTTTGGCTGTGTTGGGTCTTCGTTTCTGTGCGAGGGCTTTCTCTAGTTGTGGTAAGCGGAGGTCACTCTTCATCATGGTGTGCAGGCCTCTCACTGTCGTGGCCTCTCTTGTTGCGGAGCACAGGCTCCAGACGCGCAGGCTCAGTAGTTGTGGCTCATGGGCCCAGTTGCTCCGCGGCATGTGGGATCTTCCCAGACCAGGGCTCAAACACGTGTCCCCTGCATTAGCAGGCAGATTCTCAACCACTGCGCTACAAGGGAAGCCCCCAGCACCAGTTTTTGCCCTGGCCACAACAGTTGAAAGTCAAATGTAGGCTCTCTGCACGGTTCACTATAAGCCTCTAACAGATAATAAAAAGACTATAACATTCCATATACTATAAGGCAAGGTTCTAAACGTACTCCCCTGAACAAATTTTCCCCTCATCCTTTCATTCCCCCAATGCTAACTGTTCTGCTTATTTCTCAAAATTCTAGCCCTTGTATCTATTCCCTAAACTGAGGTCAGCACACTTATTTGTGTAAAGGGCCAGAAAGTAAATATTTTAGAGAAGTAGCAAGATCAAGGATATTGTATAGATACGTATATAACATTTAAAACATAATCATTTTATTTATTTATTTATGGCTGCTCTGGGTCTTTGTTGCTGCACGCAGGCTTTCCCTAGTTGCAACAAGCGGAGGCTACTCTTTGCTGCAGTGCGCGGGGTTCTCATTGCAGTGGCTTGTCTTCTTGTGGAGCATGGGCTCTAGGCATGCGGGCTTCAGTAGTTGTGGCACACATGCTCAGTAGTTATGGTGCATGGGCCCAGTTGCTCTGCGGCATGCGGGATCTTCCTGGACTGGGGCTCAAACCCGTGTCCCCTGCACTGGCAGGTGGATTCTTAACCACTGCACCACCAGGGAAGTCCCCAAAATATAATCATTTTAAAATGTAAAAGCCATTCTTAGCCGATGAGCTGTACACAAACAGGCAGTGTATTGGATTTGGGTTGCAAGATATAATTTTCTGTTGCCCGCCCTAAAACACACCATCCTCATTATCTAAAATTCTATTAGCATACATTTTTAAAACCAATCAGAGAGTATATTAATTATTTCTTTAAAATGTTTCTGGTTATCATTTGTTTTTCCAGTTTCTCATCTCTATTCTAATCACATTATTTCTTCTACATTAATTTAGTCGCAGATTTAAATTACAAATGAGACCTTTCAGTTTTAAGTTCCAGCTTCTTTTCTCTGATATACCTTTAACAAAAAGCACTTTTTGTAAGCGTACTGACAATGTGGGTACTAA
This sequence comes from Leucopleurus acutus, assembly GCF_964270905.1. Taxonomy (NCBI): domain Eukaryota; kingdom Metazoa; phylum Chordata; class Mammalia; order Artiodactyla; family Delphinidae; genus Leucopleurus; species Leucopleurus acutus. The sequence goes on along the minus strand of NC_139152.1, from coordinate 27,951,847 downwards.
ACACTCTATTAGAAAACTTGCAGAAGTAATTAGTATGTGCTCTGGCCCTAAGTCATAGGAAATTTATAATATATAGAAAATACCTTAATCTAAATAACAGGACCTTTTTAATAGTGAAGTAACAAAATTGAGATAAGTGTATAATAATATAATTTTTTTAATGTAAGAAAAGACTTCAATATTCAAATTTTGTCTCCTCAGTCTGAAACACCAAGCCCTCTGCCATAATTACTACCATCCAAGAGCTCCAAGTTCTTTCTAAAGACTACAATTTCACATTATGACCTTTCTTTTCTTCATAGTGAGCTCTCAGATATATTATCTTGAATGCAATTTTTGTAAACATTTAGTGTATAAAATTTAGGACAGATTTTTTTTTACTGTGTTAAAGAGCCTGACTCTATTATATTTGATGTTTGATTGCTTATAGTTTTCAAGCCTCACTCTTCTCTACTCCCTTTTTGTGACACATTTGGTCATGCTGATTAAAAAAAGAAAAAAAACCTGGAGGTCCCTGGTTGGGCACAGATGGGGAAGTTCAAACCATGCAAACTTGCTCCCCTTCCAGTCCCCCCACAGACCACAATAAAATCCCAACCAAAGACTTCAGTTTGTTCTTCACTTAAGCTATTTGGGACCAAGTTGGGTGTCTGTTCTGCTCTCCCCTGAAAGCCTCATGTGCAAATAATAAATCTTTTAATATTCATGATGCATGTATTACATCATCAATCACAATGTCTGAACCACGTTTGGGTGTGTGTGTGAGGGGTGAGGGTGGCTGAACCTGCCATCCATGTGCCAACAGCAGTTATATATCTGTCTATGATAATTCTGTCAGCCCACTCAGGGCCACCTTGTTAACAGATGTGTTCATTCATTCTCTTTCTAAGTTAGAATTTGGCATTTTCTTCTGTATTCAAACCTACATATATATCTGGTTCAAACTGAAACCTCAACTTTCTTTGGCCAATGAAAAGTGATCTTTTTCATTTGAAATGAGGTTATATGTTCTCCAGAGACATATACTGTTCCACTGCTCCCAAAATTCCCGAAAGAATCCCTGTACTAACTAATTTGCACCATTATCTCTGTGCCTTTGTTTAGACACATGGTTCTTAATTTCTATCCAGAGTCTAAATTCCACATAAGTTACCTATTTTTATAATTATCATATATATATATATATATATAGAGAGAGAGAGAGAGAGAGAGAGAGAGAAAGAGAGAGAGAGAGAGAGAGAGAGTCATTCTGACATAGGTTGCTCCATGATCCCATCACACTCCTATTGCAATAGGGAGTTTTTCATCACATGTTTACCATCTCATTTAACTCCATATATAGTGTTGGAACATGGATCTCTAATACTCTTGTAATTGGTAACTAGAGGGGTCATTATTTACAATTAATGTGCAGGCAGTCCTAATCATTCCATAGTCCCAGTCTCCATTGTTTCCCCTTCACAAATGGGTTTGTTAGGAAGCATACAGAGAGCAACTTAATTTTCTCTCATTCTCTATTAAACTCATTCCATTAAAGAATCTTTCCATTCCTCTGAATGAAATTGCAGTAAATCTCCTAGCTTTTTCTGTCACTCTTGATCTTGGAGAGACAACAGTGAGCAGTGGCTTGAATCGAGATCTTAGTTCTCTGCCCAGGAATTGAACCTGGGTAGCCTGGATGAAAACCAGGAATCCTAGCAACTAGACCAGCAAGGGCTAGAGGCTAGAATCAAATTTTTCCCTGGCTCTTGCCTCTGTTTGAAAGCAAGAGTGTTTCAAGGAGACATAAACTGTAAAAACAGGTGCAAAATTTATTATTAGAGACACAGCACAACAAATGGGAGAGCACACAGAGAAACAGTTTGTTTATTTAAGACAGAAGCAAGGCAGAGATACACACAGCAGAGAGAAAGTATGTGGGCATCCTCCCTAATGAGGAGGAGCCCAGTAAAGAGGTGGTTAAATCATTTATATAGGACAGTTCTTCCAGGTCTTTTTTACCTTTGACCAATTATCTTGTTTCTCTTTCCACACCTGACCTGCCATTAGGACCCTCTGCAACATGTGTGCACAACTTTTTCCAAGATGGATTCCAGCCCAGATGCCTGGGGCAGGGCGGGGGCTTGACATCACCAATTATGATCTGGCACCCCCTCCTTTTTGACCCCCAAGGAGCCTTTCTGCACATGTGTAGTGTCTCCCTTGCCCCAAGGATGGGAAATATGTGACTTCTTAATCTTTTAAACAGGGTTTAGCTCATCTCTGTTCCTGCCATAACTGTTATCTTAAAATGCCCAAAGCCCAGCTATTTACCCTCTTCTTGTTTGTTTCTATTTCAAAGTGCAAACAGGAGGCTGGTCATAAATATCTAACCTGGAGCTCACTTGACTCCTACCTCAGGAAATGTAAACAGGAGGCTAGTTGTAAATGTCCGGCCTGGAGCCCATCTTTCTCCTGCTTCACTCACATAATAAGTAATACAGTTCTTGCCAATTATTATATTACTCCAAACTCAATCACCTGCTCCAGCCTACTTCAGTCTCAGAAGCCTGAAGTAAGGAACCCTGCTCTTGAGGTTTCCTCAGACCCATTAAGTTCCCAAAATATTAGTAGTTTCTTCCATTATTCACTTAAGACTCTCTTTGCTTCCTCTCTTTCAATGACTTCTTTCCCTGCTGGAGTCATTTCACTATCTAGATGGCTCTCTTACATGAAGCCCCTTTAAATAGGATCCCACACTTCTGCTGGGTCCACATTTCATACCCAGGAGATAGATCTCTTTCCCTCACCGTGAATTTCAGTTCATATCCAATGCAGCCCTTTTTCTCTGCCTACCTGTGAACATTTCTATGGATATCTCCTGGCAAAAGCCTATATTCCACATCACACTCTCTTTGTGCTTCACTAGAAGACAATAATCTCTTCAGCCTCTCTTAAGAAACGTATATGTGGCTGATGGATGAAGTTTGGTGTCACGTTCACTCAGAAAGTATTGTATATGTGATCTAGATTCTTTCTTCCCTTCATCACTTATAGTTATGTCTCTTTGGCTTTGGAGGTTTATAAGTAATCTCCGAGACAGCAGGAAAATTTGCATTTTATCATGTAACATTGTGTTACTTTTGATAAAATAGAGTTAGAACAACTATTTAGAGGGCAGGGTATTATGGAGGGAACTCATGAATAAAATAGACATTTAAAAAACTCTGTGCTAGAAAATAATCAAGGATGACAAGGTCTGCCTTCCTAACCCCAAATGAAAATGGGCCTATGGGAAAATCTTCCCTGGAGTGGTTTAGGACTCAAATCACAGGCTTTCTATAAAGCATAGTGGTTAAGATCTTGGTTCTGGAGTAAAATGAACTGGATCTGAATCCCCATTCTGTCATTTATTTCATGTGTGATTTTGGAAATTGTTTTATCTTTTAATATGCATTTTAATTAACTGAAAACTCACAAGATTCCTGGAAATAATTTTTCTAGTTATTCATAAAGTTTAATGGTTGTGGGTTAAAAATAGATGGATATTTTATATCTTATATTTTAGCTTCAGATTCCTTAAGGTCAAATCTTCCTGTAATTTAAAATGAACTAGTTCTCTATGTAATGTGAAAACTTAAAGTTAGAGAACTTATAAGTTTTATTTTTAATGAGAGATTGATAAAGTAATTTTTCATCTCATCTATGTGGTCTTTGGTTCTCTCATTTATTAGTCTAAGAACAAAGGAAAGAAAATCTTATTCTAAAAACAATAGAGACTCTTGTAAATAATACTTCTATAAACATGGGTGTACAGATGTCTCTTTGACATAGTGTTTTCATTTTCTTTGGCTATTTCCCAGAAGTGGAACTGCTGGATGATATGGTACCTCTATTTTCCATTTTTTGAGGAACCTCAATACTATTTTCCATAGTAACTATACCAGTTTACAACCCCACCAACAGTGCTCAAGGGTTCTCTTTTCTCCACATCCTCGCCAACATTCGTTAGTTCTTGTCTTTTTGATGATAGCCATTCTAACAAATGTGTGATGACATCTCATTGTGGTTTTGATTTGCATTTCCCTGATGATTAGTGATGAATAACACCTTTTCATGTACCTATTGACCATCTGTATGCCTTCTTTAGAAAAAAGTCTATTAAGATTTTCTGCCCATCTTTTAATTGTATTAAGTTTTTTCATTGAGTTGTATGAGTTCTTTATAAATTTTGGTTACTAACTCCTTATCAGATATATGGTTTGTAAATATTTTCCCCATTCTGTAGGTAGTCCTTTTATTTTGTTGATCATTTCCTTCATGGTGCAGAAGATTTTTAGTTTGATGCAGTCCCATTTGTTCATTTTTTATTTTGTTGCTTGTGCTTTAGGTGTCATATCCAAAAAAATCATTGCCAAGACCCATGTCAGGGATCTGTTGTCCTATATTTTCTTCTAAGAGTTTTATGATATCTAGTCTTATATTTAAGTCTTTAATCCATTTCAGGTTAATTTTTGTGAATAATGTAATAAAGGCGTCTAGTTTTATTCTTTTACTTGCAAATATCCAATTTTCCCAGCACCATTTATTGAAGAGACTATTTTTTTCTCCTTTGATTGCTCTTGGTTCCTTTGTTGTGAATTAATTGTCCATATATGAAATTTATCCTTGACTTTACCTGAAGTAATCACTTTAGGTAAGACATTCAGGTCAGTCTCATTGGTCCATATTGTTATGGATGATATAATTGCCCTAGACTTCTTCATTGCAGGTCAAAGTAGAGTCTGTACAATTACAAACATGTCCTACTGCACTTGGATTAATACCTCGTTCCAGTAGGAAAAGTTAATACATAAACTTCAAGTAAAAGCCACATGATTTTCTAAGGTCAGCTCTCTGGTTTATGCAATTTGTTCAGTAGATTATGTCTAGAACACTGAAAATATAGATGAGGTAAGTATGGCAAGCTTCAGGGTCTGCCTGATCTTACTGACTGCAGAGCTGTTGATAGTAACAATAATTAAATGTCTTAGGAATATTGAATGTATTTGGTCAAATTAATCAAAGAAGCCAACATAGTGGCATATTCATAGGAAAATTCTTCACAAGTCAAAATGATATAGAAAAGAGGAGTAGATGTTTTAAGGAAATATTCTCCATGGATCTTCCACATCAGTGTACACTTTGCAAGAGAGACTGTCATTTTTTCTAGGCTACCTTTTCACAGCCTTGGAAGATAAAGATAACATTGCCATGCAGAACAAAGTGCAGGTTCCTAACAACCTTGGAAGATGGACACAATGTCTCCTTCCAGAGCAAAGCACAAGCATGTTTACTGTCCAGTACAGTACAAATAAAGTCCCTTTCAGAAGCAAAAGTCAGATAGGCCAGCTACACATGATAAACGGTTTGAGTTTCCTAAACTCTCCTATAATGCAACCATGTATGCAGGCATCCATCTAGGTTTATTCAAATTGTGAGTCTTAGGGGCAAGTAGAATTCACACAGATATGCTGATGCTAATGCTAATTGCTCTTCCATAAGTAATAAAGTCATTTATTTCTGACCCATGAGTCTCACATCTTCTGCCTGCAGCCTTGAAACTGTAGGCTGTTACCAAGTAGAATAGTCTTAGGCCCTTCATGGTTGACAATGACATCTCCAGCTTAAAACATTTCAATGATTTCCTATGGCTCTTAAAATTTAACTTAAACAGTTTATCGTGTCCTGTCAGGCCCATATCATCTGACTCCTCTCTACTTCACAAAATGTCATTTATATTGTGCTCCACAACTTTCCCTACCCCTTTCCCTTTTCCTTTTACTGACTCAATAGATTTTCCAGAATGTCACCATTTACTATTATATATACATGTGTGTGTGTGTATGTGTATATATATATATATGTATATATATATATACACATACACACACACACATATTAAGTTTCTGCCTTTATTATCACTGACCTACACTTTTTCAATAGTTTCTTCTATGTCTCCCTGTCTCTCATATTGCTTCCTTTAAATCCATCCTCCACACAACAACTTGTTTGAGCTCCCTGTGACTCATATAACCACTACCACCATCCACCATTTCCATTACAACCCTTCAATAGCTCACCACAAGCCTGGATAAATCCAATTTTCTTAGCATGACCAAAAAATGATCTCTAACCTGATCATGCCTTCCAGTACAGTCACAACTCTGGGTTTCCTTGTCCCAAACATTATGAATCACTAATACTCCACTTCCTATGAAAGGTGACGTCTCCATACATTGGCTCATACACTCAGTTCCCTTCTTTCTCTCCCTGTGTACTCTGGCCCTCATCTGCCTAGCCAGCCTCATCTCATACTCCTCTTTACCCTACATCAACACGTTTCTGCCACAGTGATTTTTGTGGAGTCTCTAGGCCACAGAACATTTAGCCACACTACTATCTCTGTTCTAAGACTCTTCTCACCTACCCCATCTTTTATTCTGAGGATCCAACTTCTATATTAATCTCACTTTTTCAAAGTCATCTGACCTACTAATTTAAATTTGGAAGGTCTGTTGCCTTCTTATAATAACCTTTTTTTTCTATCAGATTATATATCTTAAGCTCCCCCCCACATTTTTTTGCTTGGTTCAGACAGCTGGTTTTTGTTGACAAACATGACTGTGGCATTTCAGTCGTGGGTATCAAGCACATTAATACTCTCATTACTCAACATTGTCTATAATATCAGAAAGTTCTTTTGCCAAGAGGGATGAGACAAAAAGCCAGACAGAAGTTTGACTTTGGTTTCCAGACATGTTAAAGGAGGATAAACACGCATACTATAGAGGCCTTTGTTTATAAGGCAATTTCTTCTGTATAAAATTAATAAACTAAGGGAGGATTCCTGAAGAATTGGGAAGAAGATAGGGTGGGTGAAATAGTTTGACCCCAAATTCAGTGTGAACACAGTTTCATTCTTGCTTATTTTTTCTTTGGAACTTTTTTTTAACTCCCAGGTAGATAATTTTATCCTCATTTGCCTTAGAGACACTCAAGATATTACAAAACCAGAGCTGTAATTTTTGCCTCTTTTGTGTTTGTTTTTTATGCACTCCTACTAACTCTAGTAACTTCTACAAGTTCTATTAAGGAAAGTGCAATGCCTGTGATGTTTACCACCAAATGCCCAGTACCTAAAGAGATGTCTGGCACAAAGAAGGCTCTCAATAAAGATTGAATAGCTAAATGAATAAATATCTGAACAATGAGATGGTACTATTTTTAGTCCCATGTGGAAGGCCTATCCAATATCCATTCTGTACTCTACCTTACAAATAGAATTCTAATTGTACTGGAGGCATCAATACAATTTCCCTGTTTTAGCCTTTTCCTTTTCTTTTTCCCCTTCATCTTGCCTAGGATATTGCACTTAAGGATGTTGGTAGATAGAACTAGAAGGAGCCTGAGTCCTTGATGTTATTGTTGAGCTACCATGCCTTGCAAACATCCTGAGTGAACGAAGGTAAAGTCACACAGTTTTGAAATATAGAGCCCAAGGGAACATTAGAATCCAGTCATACCTGCCTTTTATAAATGAGTAAAAAGGTGCAGAGAGATTACTTACTGAACATCTTATTGGTAGTAAAGAGTAGATGTAGGATTATAACTCAGCTTCCTCACTTTCAGGCCAGTGTTTGGTTATAACTTCTCTTACAGTCTATGGTTGTTGCTGTTGGTTTTTTCTCAAGTAGAAGTATTGAAATTTCTGCATAACATTTTCCAGAAAGATGACATATAGAAGGGAACCATCTTGTCAGTAAAGGGACCAAGACATAGAGGAAGAGGCCAACTTAATAAGATGAAAAGAAGTGGAGACAAAAGTAAAAATTATGGTGTCTTAAGAAGAGGCAGACTTTTTTTTCCCAGAAATCAATAGAAGATATTCAGGTCTGATTTAATGGACATTTTTTTTTGGAAGAAAGGGAGTAAGCAATATTTACGTGGTTGTATTGGTTTTAAAATTCTCTAATATATTTATCGACTGAAAATGAACTGTTCCTAATACAAAATACCAGTTTCTAAGCACATAACACCATTCCAATGATGTAATAGTGCTGGTAGATTTCCACCATAAAATATTGCAATTTCAATCATATGAGAAATGTTGATAATTTTCCCTGAAAAAAATTTCTAATATACCAGGCTTTGACATTGAATGTGAAATTACATTAGTGTCTTATAGCCCATCAGAGAGAATAAGAACACAAACCAGGTATAACAGTGTGGTTGGACTCAGAAAAAAGAGAGAAAATATCTCCTATTATGTAGAAAAACAGAATGCCTCCACATAAGTGAAGCTCACAGTGATCTTACAATTGTATGGGATAATGGAGAAAGCTACGTTGGGTGTTATGTTTATGATGTAGTCTAGAACACCCAGAAATCAAGCACATAAACACCAAAAAAACCCCACACATATGATCATGTCATGGCCTACAATAGTGTCTTATATGGGGTGACTTTTTAATAAATATTATTGAAAAAAATTCTTACCCAATCAAGAATTTATAGGAAAAGAACATGTAGTTCCTCCATTAAGAATGAACATACCACATTCAGCTCATTTTTAAAATTCTAAGTAACCTCTATGTGAGTCCCTGTAATATTATATTAGTCAGGGTTTAGCTAGGAAATCAAATCAGGATTTGTAGGAAGCTACTACCACCACTGCCGAAAACTGCATTTATATGACCACTGTTGACTTGCAGCCAGGTGAACAAAACAGGAGCCAGTTTTTATCTTCTGCTGCAGGGTTCCACTCCAAAGGAGCCTGCCCTGGTCAACACCTCCACAGCTATGGAAACCCAAAAAATGTTTTAGCTCCTTTTCACCTTCCAGTCTCAGACAGGATGCTCCATTGGCAGAACCTAAATTTGAGCCCTGCTAGCAATGGAATTTTTATTCTAGCAACTGTATAGGTTATTCACCTATCTGAACAGCACAAGTTTTTAAGTATGTAATAAGGGAAGAAAATAGAGTCCTAAAACTGTTATCATAAAAAACTCATTCCCTATTGGAAAAAGAGATCATTACAAAAACTTTAACTTGTACATATATATGCACACATACTTTATAATATTTCATATCTATATATTAAAAATGATATATAGTATATTAATGTATATTGCATATTATGTCAAGCACTTTTCTAAATCCTTTAAATATTTTAACTAATTTAATCCTCACAAATCCGTATGTGATAAACACTGTAATTATTATCATTTACAGATGAAGAAAATGAAGCATAAAGAGATTAAATAGAATTTGCCCCATGTGTCAATTATATCTCAATAAAACTGGGAAAAAATTGCCCAAGTTCATATGGTTAGTAATTAGCAAAACTGGGATTTGGACCCACGTAGCTTGGCTCAAGTCCATGTCCTTAACATGCTATGTTGCCTCTACTACCCAGTACAAGGATAGGAGGAGTAAGATGTGATGGCAGCAGATAGGGGGAAGGGGCACTAATCTAACCTAAAGAGTTTCAGGGGAGGCCTTCAGGAGAAAGTGATATTCTAGCAGAGACCTTGAAGTTAGCTAGGTAAAGCAGAGGGAGAGGCATGTCCTGGAAGAGATAGTATCTTCTGAGGCCATAGGAGGCCTGTCTGTACATACAAAATTAAGCAAAAACCAGTGTGGCAGGAGTGAAGAGAGTGCAGACGGAAGTGGCAAAAAATGAGCCTGGAAAGGAACCTGGGCTCGCTTTCACAAGCCAGGCATTACTTTAGACACTTAACATATGCCTAGCTCTAACTCAAGAACGTCTGAGGAGCTAGAGACTGCAGTTAAAAGGTGAATATTCTGACACACACTATCCCCAAACAACTACTACTGCTCCAATGTAAGCTTCAGCAGTATGCAGACCAGGTTGTATACAGACTAGTAGGCTACTAAACATTTTTCAGGTGATACTCCATATCTTACCATTAGAAATTGATTCCTCAGTATTAACACTATCACTTTTTTTCAATGTTATTGAGGTAAACTTAATATACAAAAAATTGCACACATTTAATGTATACATTTTGATGAGTTTGGACATATGCATACATCCATGATGCCATCACCACAAGATAATAAACATGTCCATCACTTCCAAAAGATTTGTGTCTCTTTGTTGTCAATGTGGGTGTGTTTTGGGGGAAGGTGAGGGTAAGAATATTTAGCATAAGATTTATCCTCCTAACAAGTTTTTAAGAGCACCAGGTTGTTAACTGTTGGCACCATGCTGTACAGCAGATCTCTAGAACTTATTCATTTTGTATGACTATAAGTTTATACCCATTGAACAATTCAAATAGATTTGAAAATGTTAAATCACTAAGTTGTTAGTTCTTCATTATTTTTGGTGAATTAAAAGACATTGTGTTCTTTTTTTTTTTTTGACATTGTTTACTTTTGTTGACAACTAGCTATCATCACAGGAATGAAAAAATATAAATGCTGATGGGAAGAAATGGACAATTTTGAGCCTAAAGAAATGCTTGTTGGTGACATGAAGGCACTGGGTGCCCAAGGAGTGGACTGGTGTCCAGGAAGAAGCCTCAGAAAGGGAACCAGGGAAAAGGCTGTAAAAGAACTTAATTTGTAACTATATCAATAGCAATATCTCAGTTCATTTTCTAAAGCATAACTTTTTTTAATAGATACAAATAAATGGTTCCTTGCTGTTCCTTTGTTTTTTTCTATTCCACAGATCTTTACCAAGGAACTATTGTGTGCTGAAAACAGTGCAAAGCCCTAATGATAAAAAATAAATGACAGCCTCTGACCTCAAGGAGAGAAAGGATTACAATAAGTGCTAAGATTCATAAGCAAGAGGCTAGGAGAGCTCATGCCCAACCCAACCAAAGGAGAAAGGGATCAGGGAGGCCTGCCCTGAGTTTGGAAAGCAGAAAAATTATTGGGGCAGTGGGAAGGAGATAAAATTAAAGACATAATCCTCATCCCTGAGAAGTTCATAGCCTAAAGAGGGTGCCAGGAGTGAAATCAGAAGTTTGGATGCATTGGTAATATAATAGGTAGGTACACTTGCTATCGAAGGTACACGAATATGAGCAGATGAGTGACGGATTGAGATGATTGCAGAGATGGAAGCAAATGGTAAACAGGCCTTTGTCAAAGCAACAAAGAGAAATGTGGAGAGCACAGACTTAGTTCTGAGCTACAGCACATCTGGGGGACAAAGAAAACAAAATGTTTGACTGGTGACATCTCAAAACTGATATCAGGATGAATCCCATTAGTTGAAAAAATAATCTCAAATCTGCTTGCTAATTATGATTTTCAACAAAATACTTGTCAGGAAGTAATTTTACTAAAAATCTTATAGAACTAACTAAAGATTGACTGAGAGAATTAAAAAAAAAACACTTGCTTCCTTCTATTAATGCTCTTAGGTCACAACTAATGAAATTAGAGGAATATTATATAATAAAGATATTCTTAACCATTCTGAACTTGTATTCTGCAACATAATTCTCAAAATGTTGATTTAATGTTTTGATTTTGACCAATTCCCTTCACACAGTTAATGAATTTATATTTGTCTAGTCCAGAAAACCAAACTTTTCTGCTCTTCCTTGCGCAAAAGACTTATTTTATTCAATCTAATCTGTTGACTACAAACCCTGTAATTAATTGTAAAAGGCCTTTTGTTGGGTATTCATTGATAGAAACTGAGAAAAAATCCAGAGAGACAAATGTAAGCAGCATTGTTCCTGTGGCAGTTTCTGCTTACTTACTATAAAGTTTATTTCTGCATGGTTTCCCTGTTTTGCTCACGTAAAGGCTGTATGTTTGTTTTGTATTGTTTTGGCTTTGGTTTTTTGCTAAAGGTCAGCAGAAATGGATATTTTTATTAGCAAGTGTTCAGCACCATGTGGCATAAACAACTAAGATGTATAATTTCATGAATTTGATTATGACAATAGAAAGAAATTGGAAGAAGGGGATCAATGGTGAGCAGTCAGTTCAGGCATTGGGAAACTTTCCAATGACAAGGAAGCCAAATGTGAAAGAACAGAGTTACAAGAAAGAGTGTAACCCAGCAAACCCTGGGTACCCACACCACCAAGTACAAAGGCCCCTCCATGTCCCCTGCTTGTAGAAAAGCTGAAGTCTCACATGCCTCCCTGAGTCACAAAAGGGCAGGCACAAGCAGTTAATGATTAAGACAATAGAGTCACAGACTCAGTGTCTGATGCACATTCCTGAGCTGTTTTACAAATACAATAAGTGCCACCAGAGGGAAAAAGTTTACTGCATGGTGACAAGACTGTAGCCATGACATAGCTGTTTCATCTTGAGCAGTACTGAATGTATGGCTAGCACACTTCCAATAACTGGCCTTAAGAGAATGGGATTAACACTATTGCTCATAATTATCTATATCTTTGTAGGCATCAAAATAATTGTAGCTTATTCTGATTGTATATATAAACAGGCAACTAAAACTGTCAGCAAAGAGATACTTCAAACCCATGTTGATATCTTACACTCTAAGACTTTGACACCCTTTCTCAGCATGAAGCAGTTGCAGAAGACAGACCTTCATCCCTAATCATATAGAAATGGAATGAAATCTGACAGGGGGAGATTTATAAGCAACCCTTTGCGGGAAACTGCCATCAGCAGGAAACTTCTTTGCCTTGTCACTTTAGCAAAGCTATATTGTAACTAACATTAAACTGGACACTCCCATGCCCTGCTCAACTGTGGCCCAATCACACCTTTCAAATCTTTTGATCACACAATACTTTGCCTAACCTGTTCGTTCTTTCCGTAGATCAAAGAAGTAGAAATGAAGAATAAGTAATTAATAGATGACCAGACTTCTTCCTTAGCTTCCCCTTCAGTAATCTCCCAAATAAACTGTGTGAACAAAATAGTATTTAAAGAAAGATCACAGGAAGTCAACAAGCCAGCACACAGCGGGGGATGGTGACGACAATGATCGTCCGTCTCAGTGTTTGACTGAGATTACTTCCCTTTTCCCTTAATAAATTTCATGGCCAGGCAGACGCTTGGGAGTTGGTATTTTGGGGACAGTGAGTCCACCATCTCCCCAGATTGCCGGCATTCTGACTAAAAGCAACTTTCCTTTCTACAACAACTGCCTCTCTGATATTGATTTTCAAGTGGCGAGCAGCCGAACTTGAGTTCAGTAACAAAAGAAAAAATGTAAAATAATCTGGGCTGAGCACTGAGGGCTTCTTAGAAGTCCTTGTCTTTGACCTTACACCTTTATTTCTGATTAATAATGGAAAATCTCCATTGATACTTCTAGGTGGAAACATGAATCCATGTCCATTCTGCTCCCCGAAAACCTGCTCCATCGGCTGCCTTCCTAGTCAAGGGAATGGATTCACCCTTCCCTCAGAGCTACACTGCCTGCTTAGAAACTATGGAGACCTCACTAACAATTCCTTCAAGAGATTACCAAGCCTTAGTATGCTTGGTAATAGGGCCTCTTTTTCTGTCCTATATTACTCCCCGTTCTATTCCCAAAACCAGTACTTGAATTCAAGCCTTTAGTCTCTCTTACCAAACTTTTAACCAATCTGTCAGATTCTGAACTTTCTCATGCTAATCCATTCTACAGATTTTTAACATAATATTTTTCACAAATCACTACATCTATCATGTCACTCTCCTGTTCAAAACCTTTAGCCGTTCTCCTCTTTATTAACTTGCTAAATGCCAACTTCTCTGCTTGTATGTAAAGCCTTCCACAACATGGCTCAGACTAACTCTTCTAGGCTTTATTCTTTTATGTACTCATTGGCTCATCCAAATGAAATAACTCAAACCATTCCCTCTTGCTAAAATGTTCCTTCTGCTCTTCTCTCTCAAAATCTTCCCCTTGAGTCAAGGTCCATGAAGTCTGACATCCCTGCAGCTTTTTCCCTCCTCTGAGCAGTGGTAGCACTTTGTACTAACATCTCTCATGACATTTATCCCATTCTATCTTATTTTTAATTTATTTTTGTGTCTGTCACTTTTCCTACAGAGTTTTATTAGATGAAACAGTGAGGATATGATTAGGAATGTGGGTTTAAATCTTCTGCTTCTTAATCCATATGTGACCTAAGGCAATTATTGGGCTTCTTTAAGACTTAGTTCTCCTATCTGTAAAATGGAGGTGATAACAGTGTTTGCCTCATACAATTACTGCGAAGATTAAATAAATTAATACATGTGAAATACATGGACGAGTACCTGGTACATAATAAGAACTCAAAAGTCCCTAATTATTTTCAGTATTTTTTATCTTTATAACTCTCACAACATGAAGATTGTAGCCTTGTATGCAATAGATGTTAAATAGACATTGTAGGAGGAATGGGAGAGATGGAGTCATTAAACTAATAAAATAGGAAGGAAGGAAAGAACGAAGGAAGGAAGGAACGAATGAAGGAAGGAAGGAAGGAAGGAAGGAAGGAAGGAAAAAAAGATTAACATGAAGAAAACAGAAGTATGTTCAAAGTTTTGTTAATGCTAAATTTGGACAGATACATTTCTATTGCAAAAAGAGGATTCCAGCCAGTCCAGATTCATTGTGCCCAATTCCTGGAGTATTTTTTTTAATATAATGAAAAGAAGCAGTATTTTACCTTGGTATAATGCATTACTTATACTAAGGACATTCACATACATTATTTCATATGTAGGACAGAAAGTGCTTAAGTACAAACTAAGGAGAGAGCCATGTACTGGCATTTCTCTGGGACTCTTCACTATTTCACTGGGAAAGTACACTGAAAATACACACACACACACACACACACACACACACACACACACACGCTCAAAGAATCACAAGCACAATCTAGCTCTCCAACCCCAGAAATCTCCTACCTACTTCATCATAATGTTTTGAGCTTATGCTAGTCAATGATGGTTCACAGCTCTGCAAATGAAAACAACATGGTAATATGTCCTGAATAGATATATTCTTCTTATCCAAAAGCCCTTGGACAACTTAAGTTTCATACAAATAAACAAGTGACATTCTCAAACACAGCTTTCACAATGTGTAGGTGTATCAGCATGTAAAAATCTGCTTCAAATCAGTATTTAAAATGGCAAGAGTAAATGAGAATTATTGGGACTATTAGGGTCAACTAACAATTTGGAAAGTTAACATTATGTATGCAGAAGAAATCGGACATTGTTGTTGTCAAAGAGAACATTCATACCACCAGAAAACTTTGAAAGATGAAGGAACCAAAACAGTGGTGGGGAGGGGAATTTTGTAAATTTTGACAAAAGGTTTTTAATGAAATTTTGAGACCAAAGGAATAAATCTAGAGTAAAATCATTTATCTCTTTAGAAATTTTCTGTATAATGTGATTATCTTAAATGGAGAGTCAATGCAATACTTGAGCTATGGATTTTCACCCAGTGTATATCTAATCAGGCTATTTCTCTCTACTACATGAATGTTTAGAGAGACGCAACAGACACAATATACCGCAAACTAAACTAAACATTCAAACTCTTCCTCACCCCCCAAACCTGCTGTGGTCCACCTTCTTCCTGAAATGCCTCCTTCAGTTGTGCTTGTCCCAATGACCTTTCCCCCCTTCATGCATCTAGAAATTCCTTCTGTCTCAAGGCTTTGATCAAGACACAAGACTTCCCTCACTACCCCCAAATACATTAACTACTTTCCCTGCAAACCTATAGCACTTTTCAAGAAATTAAATAGCCCACCAAATTTTATGACAATTTTTTCTGTCTGCCTTACCAACATGTGGCAGAGGTTTCATTAAGGTTTCATTGTCCCCCTCACTACCGCTTCCCAGCAGATGCTCATCACCGTGACCACCGTCTTGGTCTATATAAATCCCAACCTTCAATTTCAGTTCCAAATGTATGTCTTCCAGGAAGTCTTCTCTGAACCCCGACCTGACTCAGATGCCACTCCTCAGTGTTACACATCTCTATCATAGCATTATTACATTGTATTGAAATGATTGATTTGTTTATAATCATTATATTATACTCACATTGTTCCATGTCCAGGACTGGATCACATTCCTCTTTATATCTGTAGTATCTAGCGTAGTGTTCAGTATGTTGAGTAAACACCTACATTCATGCCTTATTTCTCTGTCATAACTAATTCATTCTACTATCTTTCTTTTGGGAGAGGCATGGTAGATAGGGAAAAGAGTCTTTCTGTAAGGTTATTCCCTTTGTAATAATTGCCTTTTGTTAATCACCTTTATTGCTTTTGTACATGATAATAATAGAATTTTCCCAGAAACAAGATGGCAGAGGATGATTTGAGCTCACCCGCTCTCACAAAAACACCAAAATCACAACTAACGGCTGAAAAACCATCAATAAAAAAGCTCAAGCCTAGCAAAAAAGATATTCTACACCCAAAGACAAAGAGAAGTCATGATGAGATGGTAAGGGGGACCCTTTCATGATACTATCGAATCCTATGCCTGCCAAGTGGGTGACCCACAAACTAGAAAATAATTATATCACAGAGGTTCTCCCACAAGAATGAAAGTTCTGAGCCTCAGGTCAGACTCCTGAGACTGTGGATCTAGTGTCAGGAGGAGGAGACCCCAGAGCATTTGGCTTTGAAAACCAGCAGTGCTTGAGTGCAGGAGATCCACAAGACTGGGAGAAACAGAGACTCCACTCTTGGAGGGCACATACAAGGTTTCACATGCACTGGGACCCAGAGCAAAACAGTGACTCCATAGGAGACTGTGCCAGACCTACCTGTGGGTCTTGGAGGTTCTCCGCGGGAGGCAGGAGTCAGCTGTGGCTGACTGTGGGGGCAAGGACACTGGTGGTGAAGACCCCAGGAAATATCCATTGGTGTGAGCTCTGAGGTCACCATATTGGCACCAAGATGTGGCTCCACCAAACAGCCTGCAGGTTCCAGTGCTGGAATGTCTCCAGCCAAACAACAAACAGGGTGGGAACACAGCCCCATGCATCAGCAAATGGCTGCCTAAACTCATTCTGTGGTGTCACCACAACCACCTACAAACACACCGCTTGACATGGCCCTGCCCAACAGACATACAAGACCCATCTCCACCCACTAGTGGGCAGGCACCAGTCCCGCCCACCAGGAATCCTGCACAAGCCCGTGGAACAACCTCACTCACCAGAGGGCAGACAAAAGGAGAAAGAACTACAATTCTGCAACCTGAGAAATGAAGACCACAAACACAAAAAGTTAGACAAAATGCGATGGCAGAGAAATATGTTCCAGATGAAGGACCAAAATAAAACCCCAGAAGAACAACCAAGTAAAGTGCAGATAGGCAACCTACTAAAAAAAAATCAGAGTAATGATAGTAAGGATGATCCAAGATATAGGAAAAGGAATGGAGGCAAAGACCAAGAGGATACAAGAAATGTTTTAAAAAGAGCTAGAATATTTAAAGAACAAACATAGATGAACAATACATTAACTGAAATGAAAAATATACAAGAAGGAATCAGTGGCAGGATAAATGAAGCAGAAAAAAGAATAAGTGAGCTGGAAGACAGTTTGGTGGAAATCACTGCTAAGGAATAAAATAAAAAAAGATGAAAAGAAATGAAGACAGTCTAAGAGACACCTGGATCAACAGTAAATGCACCAACATTCACATTATAGAGGCTCCGGAAGGAGAAGAGAAAGAGAAAGGGCCTGAGAAAATATGTAAAGAGAAAACAGCCAAAAACTTCCCTAACATGGGAAAGGAAACACACACTCAAGTCCAGAAAATGCAGAGAGTCCCATACAGGATAAACCCAAGGAAGAACACACTGAGACGCATATTAATCAAATTGGCAAAAATTAAAGACAAATAGAAAATATTAAAAGTAACAAGGGAAAAGCAACAAATAACATACAAGGGAATCCCCATAACATTATCACCTGATTCTTCAGCAGAAGCTCTGCAGGCCAGAAGGGAGTGTCACGATTTATTTAAACTGATGAAAGGGAAAAACTACAACCAAGAAAACTCTCCCCAGCAAGGCTCTCATTCAGATTTTATGGAGAAAACAAAAGCTTTACAGACAAGCAAAAGCTAAGAGAATTCAGCACCACCAAACCAGCTTTACAACAAAAGCTAAAGCAACTTCCATAGGCAGAAGAGTAAAGTCCACAAGTAGAAACAAGAAAATTATGACTGGGAAACCTCATTGGTAAAGGCAAACATACAGTAAAGGTAGAAAATCACCCACACACAAATATGATATTGAAACCAGCAATCATGAGAAGAGGAGAGGACAAATACAGGATATTGGAAATGCATTTGAAATTAAGCAACTAGCAACTTAAAACAATTTTGTATATATTTAGACTGCTATATCAAAACCTCATGGTAACTGCAAAACAAAAATCTGCAACAGATACACACACAAAAAAGAAAAAGCAATCCAAATGCAACATTAAAGATAAGCATCAAATCACAAGAGAAGAGAACAACAGAGGAAGGGAAGAAAAAACCTACAAAAACAAACCCCAAACAATTAACAAAATGGCAATAAGAACATACATATTGTTAATTACCTAAATGTAAATGGATTAAATGCCCCAACCAAAAGACATAGACTGGCTGAATGGATACAAAAACAAGACCAGTAGATATGCTGTCTACAAGAGACCCACTTCAGATCTAGGGACATATACAGACTGAAAGTGAAGTGATGAAATAAAGTTTTCCATGAAAATGAAAATCGAAAGAAAGCTGGAGTGGCAATACATCAGACAAAATGGACTTTAAAATGAAGACTGTTATAAGAGACAAACAAGGACGCTACATATTGATCAAGGGATCAATCCAAGAAGAAGATATAAGAATTGTAAATATATATGCACCCAACATAGGAGCACCCCAACATATAATGCAAATGCTATCAGCTATAAAAGGAGACATCAACAGTAACACAATAGTGGGGGAATTTAGCACCCCACTTACATTAATGGACAGATCATCCAGATGGATTATCAATAAGGAAACACAGGACTTAAGTGACACACTGGATCTTATGAACTTCATTGATATTTATGGAACATTCCATCCAAAAGCAGCAGAACACATATTCTTCACAAGTGCACCTGGACCATTCTCTGGGACAGATCACATGCTCGGCCAGAAAGCAAGCTTTGGTAAATTTAAGAAAATTGAAATCATACCAAGCAACTTCTCTGACCGTGGCACCATGAGATTAGAAAACAACTATAAGAAAAAATTGTAAAACATACAAACACATAAAGACTAAACAATATGCCACTAAACAACCATGGATCACTGAAGAAATCAAAAAGAAACTCAGAAAATTCCTAGAGACAAGTGACAATGAAAACATGATGATACAAAACCTATGGATGCAGCAAAAGCAGTTCTAAGAAGGAAGTTTATAGCAATACAAGCTTACCTCAGGAAACAAGAAAAACCTCAAATAAACGACCCAACCTTGCACCTAAAGCAATTAGAGAAAGAAGAACAGGCAAAAGGCAAAGTTAGTAGAAGGAAAGAAATCATAAAGATCAGAGCAGAAATAAATGAAATAGAAAAGAAGAAAACATTAGAAAAGATCAAGGAAACTAAAAGCTAGTTCCTTGAGAAGATAAACAAAATTGATAATCCTTAACCAGACTCATCAAAGAAAAAGGGGGGTGGGGAGGAGAAGGCTCAATTCAATAAAATTAGAACTGAAAAAGGAAAAGTTACAACGGACACCAGAGAATCATAAGAGACTACTACAAGCACTATATGCCAATAAAATGGACAACCTAGAAGAAATGGACAAATTCTTAGAAAGGTACAATCTCCCAAGACTGAACCAAGAAGAAATAGAAAATATGAACAGACTGGTCACAAGTACTGAAATTGAAACTGTTATTAAAAAATAATAACACTTCCCTGGTGGCACAGTGGTTAAGAATCTGCCTGCCAATGCAGGGAACATGGGTTCAAGCCCTGGTCCAGGAAGACCCACATGTCATGGAGCAACTAAACCTGTGCACCACAACTACTGAGCCTGCGTGCCACAACTACTGAAGCCCGTGCACCTAAAGCCAACGCTCCACAGCAAAGAAGCCACCACAATGAGAAGCCCGTGCACCACAACAAAGTGTAGCCTCCACTCACCGCAACTATAGAAAGCCTGCACACAGCAACAAAAACAAATCACAGCCTAAATTAAATAAATAAATAAATTTATTTATTAAAAGAAACGAAGGTCCAGGACCAGATGGCTTCACAGGCAAATTCTATCAAACATTTAAAGAAGAGTTAACACCTATCCTTCTCAAACTATACCAAAAATTGCAGAGGAGCACTCCCAAACTCATTCTATGTGGCCAGAATCACCCTGATACCAAAACCAGACAAAGATATCACAATAAAAGAAAATTATAGGCAAATATCCCTGATGAACGTACACAACAATCCTCAACAAAATACTAGCAAACCAAATCCAAAAATACATTAAAAGGATCATACACTATGATCAAATGGGATTTATCCCAGGGATGCAAATATTCTTTCAATATCTGCAAATCAATCAGTGTGATACACCACATTAAAAGTATTGAAGAATAAAAGTCATATGATCATCTCAATAGATGCAGAAAAAGCTTTTGACAAAATTCAACACCAATTTATGATAAAAAACTCTCCAGAAAGTGTGCATAGAGGGAATATACTTCAACATAATAAAGGCCATATATAAGAAACCCACAGATAACATCATACTAAATGGTGAAAAGGTAAAAGCATTTGCTCTAAGATCAGGAACAAGGCCAGGATGTGCACTCTCACCACTTTTATTCAACATAGTTTGGAAGTTCTAGCCATGGTAATCAGTGAATAAAAAGAGATAAAAAGAATCCAAATTGGAAGAGAAAATGTAAAACTATCACTGTTTGTGGATGACATGATACTATACATAGAAAATCCTAAAGATACTACCAGAAAATTACTAGAGCTGCTCAATGAGTTTGATGAAGTTGCAGGATACAAAACAAATACACAGAAATCTCTTGCATTTCTATATGTTAACAACAAAAGATCAGAAAGAGAAATTAAGGAAACAATACAATTCACCATCAGATCAAAAAAAAATAAATACCTAGGAATAAACCTATCTAAGGAGGCAAAAGACCTGTACTCTGAAAACTACAAGATGCTGATTAAAGAAATCAAAGATGACACAAACAGTTGGAAAGTTATACAGTGCTCTTGTACTGAAAGAATCAATATTGTCAAATGACTATATTGCTCAAGGCAATCTAGATTCAGTTGCAATCCCTATTAAATTACCAATGGCATTTTTCAGAAACCTAGAACAAAAAAAAATTTCAATTTGTATGGAAATGCGAAAGACCCAAATAGGAAAGCAATCCTGAGGAAAAAAATGAAGTGGGAGGAATCAGGCGCTCTGACTTCAGACTACATTACAAAGCTACAGTAATCAAAACACTATGGTGCTGGCACAAAAACAGAAATATTGATCAATGGAACAGGATAGAAAACCCATAAATAAAACCACACATCTATGGTCAATTAATCTGTGACAAAGTAGGCAAGAATATACAATGGAGACAAGACAATCTCTTCAATAAGTGGTACTGGGAAACTTGAACAGCTACAGGTAAAAAAATGAAATTAGAACATTTTTTAGCACCATACACAAAAATAAATGCAAAATGGATTAAAGACCTAAATGTTAGACTGGACACTACAGAATTCTTAGAGGGAAAACAGGCAGAACACTCTTTGACATAAATTACAGCAATATCTTTCTGGATGAAAATAAAAACAAAAATAAACAAGTGAGACCTAATTAAACTTAAAAGCTTTTGCACAGCAGCAAAGGAAACCACAAACCAAATGAAAAGACAACCCACAGAATGGGAGAAAATATTTGTAAACAAAGTAACAAACAGGGATTAATCTCCAAAATATAAAAAGAGCTCATGCAGCTCAGTATCAACAAAACAAACAAACCCAATCAAAAAATGGGCAAGAGATCTAAATAGACATTTCTCCAAAGAAGACATACAGATGGCCAACAGACACATGAAAAGATGTTCAACATCACTAATTATTAGAGAAATGCAAATCAAAACTACCATGAGTCATCACCTCACACTGGTCAGAATGTCCATCCCCAAAACGTCTACAAACAGTAAATGCTGGTGAGGGTGTGGAGAAAAGGGAACCCTTCTACATTGTTGGTGGTAATGTAAATTGGTACAGCTATTATGGAAAACAGTATGGAGGTTCCTTAAAAACTAAAAATAGAGCTACCATGTGATCCAGTAATCCCACTCCTGGCCATGTATCAGGGGAGAAAACCATACTTTGAAAAGACACATGCATCCCAGTGTTCATTGCAGTGCTATTTACAGTGGCCAAGTCATGGAGGCAACCTAAATGTCCATCAACAGAGGAATGGATAAAGAATTTGTGGTACATATAAACAATGGAATATTACTCAGCCATAAAAAAGTGACATAAAGCCATTTGCAGCAACATGGATGGACCTTAATATTATCATACTAAGTGAAGTCAGTCAGATAAAGACAAATAACATATGATATCTACTTATGTGGACCACAGCATCAGCTCCTAGATTTTCTAGCCTGCCCTTCCTAATATATTGCCCTATGGGTTTCAAACTTGCCTAGCCATTGGCACAATATTGTAAGCCAATTTCTTCCCATAGATGATGGATAGATAGATAGATGACAGATGAATGGATAGATGCTAAGATAGATAGATAGATAGATAGATAGATAGATAGATAGATAGATAGATAGATGATAGATGATAGATAGATAGGAGGAAGGGAGGAAGGAAAGGAGGAAAAAAGAATCCTACTGCACTCTTCAAAAGGCACAATCAGGAGCATAGAGGTAAAATCTATCCTCACCATTGGAAAAGTCCTCTGAAGGCTGAGAAAATTACTGCTTAAAAGACCATGTTTGCTCACATAAAATTAACTGCATATAAAAGACCACCAGCCATTAGTGGAAGGACTCTGTAATATATGCATGTAAATGACCTAAAAGATAATCAATCAGTTTTAAACACACCAGGCCCAAGGAAGGCAAAGCCATCTTACAACAGTACTGGTCAGCTGAGATTTTTCTTTCTCCTCTTGCTATTTCTTTAACCCCCTCTCCACCTCCTGAAGAGTCCACAATAGCAGCTAGTAAACAGGAATGGTGCTAACTGAAAAGTAAAGGAGATTTCTGTACCTTCTTCTCTTGAAAAAGGATACCAACCTACAAGAGATCCAGATCAGAAAGAATAAAGAGTTCTACCATTGAATAATGTTGGAAGCCTAAAGTATTACAATTAGTGACTTAAGACTGTGTTTGCAACTTAAAGTAACTATCAAACTTTCTATACCTATTGTGTTTCACATGAATACTGTAACCACATTGAAGGGGGAAAGAAAGAAGGAACTAATCCAAGTAATTTATGAATGCAGTATTTCACTGAATACCCTCAGTCTTAAGTGTCATGGGTACATATGTAAATACGTACATAATAAATATAAGGGAAAATTTTGATGAAAAACAAGATATATTTATGGTCTTAAGTGTATCCCACAGATGGCTTATAAATTACTGGAGAAAAAATAGCAACTCTACAAAAGAGAAACTGAACAACAACCTGACTTGTGATCAAAATAGACATTACCAGTAAGGACAATGTACACCTCAGATGGGATACTCTGAGAAGTACACAAAATTATTTATGTAATATTTAGGTTTAGAATGTATATTTAAATATACTTGAGAAGAAACATCAAACAAACCCCAATTGAGAAACATTCTATTAATTTTTAAAAGGACTGCATTTTTTAATGCCAATGTCATGAAAAATAGAGGAAACTGAAGACATTACACATTAAAGGAAAATAAAGAGATATAACCCAATATGATTCCTGTTCCCATACTAGATCATAGATTAGAAGGGATAGAAAGTTTTATACAGGTCATTATTGAACCAAATGTCAAATTGGAATATATGTGGTAAATTCCGTAAAAGTAATATTATCAATGTTTAACTTGCTGAAGGTGATAAATATGCTGTACATTTGAGAACTGCACTGGGGCTATGTAAGGGTCTGTCCTACTGATAACTGTGATAATTATACTGGAGATATAAAAGGCCTTACTCTTAGCAAGTAGTCACTGAAGAATTTAAGAATAAAGGGCCACTATATGTTAATATTAAATTGTTCAAAAATGTTATATAGATTGGTGGAGAAAGTAAATGATAAAGTAAACGGGCTAAAATGTTAATAATGGGTGAAGCTGGGTAAATGGTATATGAGTGTTCTTTGTACTGTTTTTATTCTTGCAATTTTTCGGTAACTGGATGATTTTTTTTCTAATTAAATATTTTTTTAAACTTCTTTTTTTAACACTTATTGGAGCATAATTGCTTTACAATGTTGTGTTAGTTTCTGCTGTATAACAAAGTGAATCAGCTATATGTATACATATATCCCCATATCTCCTCACTCTTACACCTCTCTGCCACCCTCTCTATCCCATGTCTCTAGGTGGTCACAAAGCACCAAGCTGATCTCCATGTGTGATATAGCTGCTTCCCCCTAGCTAGCTATTTTACATTTGATAGTGTATATATGTCAATGCCACTCTCTCACTTCATCCCAGCTTACCCTTCCCCACTCCCCATGTCCACAAGTCCATTCTCTACAAATGCATCTTTATTCCTGTCCTGCTCCTAGATTCATCAGAACCATTTTTTTTTTTAGATTCCATATATATGTGTTAGCATATGGTATTTGTTTTTCTTTTTCTGACTTACTTCACTCTGCATGACAGACTCTAGGTCCATCCACCTCACTACAAAGAACTCAATTTCATTTCTTTTTATGGCTGAGTAATATTCCATTGTTTATATGTACCACAACTTCTTCATCCATTCCTCTGTTGCTTGGCTACTGTAAATAGTGCTGCAATGAACACTGGGATGCATGTATCTTTTCAAAGTATGGTTTTCTCCCCTGATACATGCCCAGGAGTGGGATTACTGGATCACATGGTAGCTCTATTTTTAGTTTTTAAGGAACCTTCATACTGTACTCTATAGTGGCTGTATCAATCTACATTCCCACCAACAGTGCAAGAGGATTCCCTTTTCTCCACACCCTCTCCAACACTTTTTGTCTGTAGATTTTTTGATGATGGACATTCTAACTTTATTTCTTTTTCAGTAAAATTTTCAGAATGTAACATTTTGATGTGGCTATGGTGCAATAAAGTAAGCCTGAGTCTAAGAATTTAACTTACAATTAAAGTGTTCTGATTTGGAACCTCTCTGGTCTTCCCTATTGGAGTAAGTTATCCAACTAATGGAACTGAACTATGTGAGGGCAGTGGTTGTTGTCAGGATGCTGTTTAGCTAGTCATTGAAAGATGTCTTCTCATCTATGTGCATTTACTCTATCAACAGAAGATATAAGTACAACTATGTTCATTTGAGGTCTTTGAATGTTTAACTGTAAAAGACAGTTTAATCTATATTAACATTAAACTAAATATACATAATTAAATTTGAATTCTACTACTCAGTTATCACTTAGGCAAGCTATGAAATCTCAATTTACATGTATCAATTTTCTCATTTTAAAAATGAGTTTGAATAAGATTATCATTAAGGTCTTTTAAATTAAATGCCTAAAGTGAGACCTGGCTAAGAGAAGAGAGGGACAATGGGGTGGACAAAAGAGTCTCTTTCTTTGAGAAAATTATACAATGACCTAAAAATATGTAATTTCAATTTTTCCTCCTTTTGTTTATGTTTATGGAAATTTTAATATTTAGCTATGAAGAGCTATTTGTGCCTTTTAATCAAGTTTTCTGGGGACTGTGGAGAAAAGGAAACATAAGAAGTAATCAATAGCCTCAGTAAGTATACAAAGGAACTGCACAAATTTCAGAAAAAACTTTTTGTTTAGAAGTTTTGAAAACTGATACTTAGTCCTATAATGCTATTATTGATAAGTGTGTGTTCTTTTCACAGAAAATAGGAGTGTATGAGAAATGACAAAAGATGTCAATAAAATACCAGAGGAATGGACAGAGGCATGAAAACTAATGCAATGGAGAAATCTGAAAACTAATTGCCAGTGGGCAGGTATGGATAGTGAATCATAGAGACAAAAAATGAGTTCATTAAAAAACAAGAAATTGTTGACACCCACATCTCAGAAAGTCAAAGTTAAGGTGGGAATGACAAAAGAAAGAACTACATAAGGATCAAAGGACTATGTAAGGGGCATTTAGACCCATACACCCTTCTCCAGATTTAAGCAACCAGATGACTAATTTTTCCCATACCAACAGAAAATAAGATATTTACACTCTGGAGAAGTTAAATGGAAAAAGCTATGGAGTCAGAGATACCAGTCACAGATTAATGAGAAGCAAAATATAGGGTATAAGTGTAAGTCTACCTAACAACTGATAAGACCCACACTTACTAGAAACTTAGTATGCCAACTAGAAATATATCCTGCAGGCAAGAGATTGAAGGAATCCTCTGGAGAGTGACCTGCCCCAAATGAAGATCTAGAGGGACTGACTTTGGAGGGACTCAAAAATTGTCCACCCTGCAATGAAGGTTGCCATAGACAAATGTCCTCCACACACATAGAGCTTCCAATCATCTTTTTGAAGTTTCTTTTAAATATAAAAGAAAGTCTAAGATGACTGACTATAAGGTAACTAGAAATTCAAGGGAAGTCTCTTATATGAAAGACAGATTAAACAAATCTCTTATTTTTAGAGAAAAAAGGAATAAGAGAGGAACAGAAACAATGCAGAGAACAGAAAAACTTTGAAAAAAATCTAATTAATATCTTCTGAGATATGAGCAATGGTAGTGCATCCATGAAATAAAAATGGAAAACAAAACAAAAATCTCAGAATTTTCAAAATTTAAAAATATGATTGCTAAATTGAAAATTTCATAGAAGAATTAAAAGATAACATTGAAAAAAATCTTCCAGGAAATAAAACAAATACAAAATTTTGGAAAATAGAAAAGTTAGAGAATAAATCAATGAGGTCCAACATCCCATAATAAGAGGTCCAGAAAAACAAACTAGGTAAAATAAAGAAGATGAATTTTTAAAATAATTAATTAAAGAAAATTGCTCAAATCATGTATTGAAAAGACCTACAAAGTACCCTAAACAATGAATGTAAAAGACATTTCAATGTGAAATTTTAAAACACTGGGAACAAATATAGGATCCTAAACCTTCTAGAGAGGGAAAAACAAAAACAGACTACATACAATAGAATGGAAATCAGAACAGTGTCAGGCAAGATGAAAATAGAAATTGAAGAAAATGTAAAAATGACTTTAAAATTCTTAGTGAAATGATATCCAAACTAGACTTCTGTGCCTAACCCAACAATCAATCATGTCTGAGCACAGAATGGAGACATCTTCAGACATGCAAAATCTCAAAAATTTTACCTCCTGGCACCAGGAAACAGAGAATCTAATATACAAGATTTCTAGGATGATAGCAGAGACAGGCATTACGTTTTCAGTAGGATAGCAGTTTTCAAGAACAACTAGTCCAAATGAGAACTGATAACAGATTAATAGATGATGGATATTTGAAACTAAAGATCATTCGATGTTTTGAATATTAAGGACACACTTCTGGTGGAGAAATTAGGGATGTACTATGAGTGGTAAGTACAGTTAAGTAAATGTCAAAAACAATAATTATTAATTCCTTAAAAAAAAGGTAAAACATTGTTCAAAGATGGACATGTAATACATATCATACATACATCTTATATGGCTCAGGTGAAATTGACATTCATTTAGTCCTTATGAAAGGAGGGAAGGGGGCAGGGCACAATATTTAAAAAAATGACATAGCCCAAGGACACGACATAAACTGATTAGAACAAAATAGGTCCAAGATGGTGGGATGAGTCAACTTCCACTAGACCTTAAGCCTCAGGATACCCTCATTGTAATACATCAGCAAGCTAAATGACACAACCACAGACACCATGACACTTCCAAGACTGACCATAAAGGTTCAAAAGTAGGCTGTGGCCTAATTTCTGGAAACCCCCACCTCTTCCCCAAAATAGCTGGAGTATTCCTCCTACTCATTAGGCTATGAAATTACCCACCCCTATAAAAATTGACAACCCCATACCCTGGGGCTCCTTTTACTATCTGAGATGACCCATAATCTGTCTGTGGAGTGCATTTCTCTCTAAATAAATCCACTTCTTACCTATCACTTCGTCTCTCACTGAATTCTTTCTGTGATGAGACATCAAGAACATGAGCTTCATTAAGTCCTGAGACCAGGTGTGTGATCTCAGTCAAAAGACTGTGGGTTTGAGTCCCAATCTGGGTTTTGGCTGGGCTTGAGTCCTGGCTCATGGGTTCATGTCCCAGTCTGGGTTTTGGCTGGGTTCAAGTCCCAATCTGAGTTACACAGTTTCACTTATAATATAAAATCTAATTACCTTTATTAATTGTGCAAGTGATCAGAGGGGAAGAGGGCTAAATCCTTATCTTCCTTACTTAGAAATCAATAAGTAATCTTTAGAACTGGAAAATAAATAGTAGCATGTGCATATTATTTAGAAACTAAAAGAACTAAGGAAATAACTAAAAATTATGAGGTAATTTCCTATGAAGAGGTAGAACCAGGGGCAGACAAGGCTGAAACAGAGGTCCTTTTGTTTCCAGTAAAAGCCCATTGATTTTTTCAAAACTATGTGCACACAAATATTTAACCAAAAAAAGTTAAATAAAAAGAAAAAATGAGGAAAGTCTTTATTATTTAGTAGAACTTGAAATTTTATTTTATTAAATACGATTGCATCTACCTACATTTGAATATATATATATATATATATATATATATATATATATATATATATAAATTGTCTTCAGTCTACAGAAAAATGATTTATGTACATAATGGATTTCCACAACTCTGGCACTTCCCAGGAATCCACAGCTCACAAGCTTGGAAGCATTATTTTAAATCTTAAATTGTAACACAGTGGGGTCTAACTGAAAAGAAGCCACAGTGATTGCTGACAGGAAAGAAGGTTATGAAACACACAATTTCTTATTTTTTGTGATTAAAGAAATATATTGTAAAAATAGTACTTCCTGGGGTGAAGGTAATATAACAAAATCTAGAGTAATGAAGGTGATGATTTTCAGAGTGTTTGAATGATAAACATAAAGCCCTAAAATCAACCCAATCTTTTCCCATCCCATTTCCAAGAGTAAAGGAGAGTAGCTCAGAAATAAACAAACAAAAAGCACACCAGGTGTATATTTTTTTTCCTTTATGCAAAGAACAAACCTGAAAAATTACCTGCTCTGTAAAGTAGCTAATTATCTGTCGTGTTGCTAAGGCAACTATTTGCTTAGATTATGCAACATAATGTTAGCTAATCCCCTTGGGAAAACAGTACAAACAGTTTTAAGACTAATATTCATCTTTTTCTTTTCAAACTCATAAAGATCACTAGTAAGAACATGTCCATTCAAATGAAAAAATAAAACATCTTATTCTGCCATTCCTATTAGAGACTGTTGCTAAAGATATTAAGCCCAGAAAACACAAACACATTTTATATTGAGAAGACATGTCTCCAGAATCTTTTGCTTTGAAAATTGCCCTGTAATTGGACTAGAGGTACAATGAATGTCTAGATTACATTTTTAAGGTCTCAGAAAACTTTTTTTTTTTTACATTTTCTACAGTTCTATTAAAAAGTTACCATTAAACAAGCATTTACTTAATACTCTCTTCATGCCAACTATTGTGGCCAAGCCTATGCCAATTTTACATTGATAAACAAGATTTTTTTCCACCCTTAAAAAGCTCTCCATCAAATAATGAAGAAAAATGCAGACCCATAATTGCAAGGTGTGGTATATTCACCCAGTGGAACAGTACTGCAATTAATTGAATAAATTATGGCTACATATAACAACATGAATAAGCCTAAGGAACATAATACTAAGAGAAAAATAAGTGGCAGAAGATCAACACAGTGTGATTGCATTTATATGACTGTAAACTATGTGAATTAAACAACCTATTGTTTAAGGATACAACCATAAATGACAAAACTATAAAGTAAGAATGATAAGCATAAAATTCACAAGTGATTTCCTCTGCACATAACCAAAAACTCTCTAAATTATATTTTCTCCCACTCAACAACCTACCAAGCCTCCCCACAGAATCTAATTGATTTCTATCACTTTAGTCTCAGAAGTTTCACTGCCTCAAAGGTAAGAGCAATTTTCTCTTTTTTAAGTTAGATAGAGTATACGATAACATACAATGGTGTTTGATTCATTATTTTTTCCATGCCTTTCAAATATTTTATAAATATTCTATAAATGATTTAAAAATTAATGGAAAATGTGAAAACATCATGAAATGATCAATAAATTGTGTGCAATCTGGAATCAAAAGACATTGTTGCCACTTCCCCTGCTGCAGGCAACATTTTCTTCCATGGGATAAAAGTTTTGACCCGTTGAGTCTTTGGCATTCTCTCAACACTCACAGATCCTTCTCTCTTCTCCTGCTTTGCCACAGGCTGCCCTTCAAACCACTTATAATTCTGGAGACTCCAACTTGTGGCCATTTAACAGGTTGGTGTCCCCTCTTAAATAGAATAAAATATCTCTGGAAATGTCACCATTTTAAGTGCCTAAAAAAAAGATAATCCATTCTTTTAATTAAACCTAAACCATGTGATGCATCAATTGAGAGCAAAAAAAGGATAATTTCTCAGGTCTTATACATTCAACCTGTAATGATTAAAACTAACTTTGCAATATAATTCTTCCATTGATAAGGGTTGGCAACAAAGTTTAACATAAAATATGGGTTTGAAAGTAATTTCTCAATTAGATCTAGGCTTCCTGATGTTTTTATCTGTCTCTTGAGCACAACTTGCTTCCATTTGCCAAGATTAAAAAATGTAATGATAAATGTCTCCCCCAAAGGACTGCTGAATGAAATTAATATTAATGAAAATTACTATTAAATGTCAGCCTTGTTCTTATCCTGTGGTTTCAACACCTGTGAAAGTCCTACAGCTCTCACAGGCAGGCTCTCTGCAATTAATACTTCCTGGCACTAAAATCGTTCCTTGAATCAAACCGAAGCTATTTTATAGCAAAATGACTCCAAAGAAATGCAAAAGAGAAGTTTTAGAGCAATTCAAACCCCCTAAAGTGAACACAGTGCAAATAATGAATTTCTTACATTGATTTGTTAGTTGCCAATTTGACCATATCAAAACAAAAACTGAAGGAACATATCTGTATCAGAGAAAATCCAATTAAGAGCCACTATGCTGCACGTACATATTATATATAATATACTAGGATGCAGCTTAAGAATGAAACTGAGACTTCAATATGAACAAAAGTGGGTGGATGTTTAAAGTCTCAAGTTCTTAAAATATCAGTAATAATTACATACCGGGTATCCTCAGATCATGGAAAAATATCATTCATTAAGTAGCATTGGCTATTGTGGGTGAATTAAACGTGTTCTGTCCAACCCACTTCAGTGCATAGCTTCTTCCTACTGCTCACTTAAGTGCTTGTTTGGACACAATCAGTTTTTCCTGCAGATTGATGAAGCTTGCTAGGACAAAACTTGGAGATTTTTCCTGAAAAAAAATAATGATACAAATATAATAGAGAGCAAAATTAGCTTTGCCTGTTGAATATATTGAGAAGCATAAGAAATGCTTTTGCCATAACACACCTCAAATAAAACTATAGATCTGTTTTAAAGGTGCATCTTGGGCTTCTCTGGTGGTGCAGTGGTTGAGAGTCCGCCTGCCGATGCAGGGGACGCGGGTTCATGCCCCGGTCCGGGAAGATCCCACATGCCGCAGAGCGGCTGGGCCCGTGAGCCATGGCTGCTGAGCCTGTGCGTCTGGAGCCTGTGCTCCGCAACGGGAGAGGCCACAACAGTGAGAGGCCCGCGTACCACAAAATAAATAAATAAATAAAAATAAATAAATAAAAGTGCATCTTTTACATACAACTTTAAGATCAGAAGTGAAAATTGCTAAGGACCTGGTCCATATTTTATTGCTTTGTAATTGTGAGCAGTTGGAATTTTCTATTTGAGTCTTGCAAAACCAGAACAGAACTATGGCAATGATCTTGTCAAGTTGTAATTTCTTCAATGGTTTATTCTCTCTGCTTTACACAGATTTATTAGGGAACTAGATTATTCACTAGGTAGCTAGATTATGGGGGCAGGGCCTTAAAATGACACATTTGTAAGGAGTTTGCTAGGGCATCAACATTAGCTGAAAATTTGGGCAGGTTTTGGGGGTTGTTGAGTGTGTCTGCAATAAAAAAACGACAGCCCCATCATGCCTTCCCACACTGTGTTTATCCGAGGAAGGAAGTACAAAGCTGACATAGTTTGGAAGGTGAGTAAGGAAACGTGATTCTGTGCTGGAACGTCATTTTAGTTATCTTCGGTCCCGTGTACGGGGACTCTGTGCCAGCCTAAGGTAATGAGCTACTGCACAATAGGTTCTGCAGTCAAGAAATATCACAAGCTCTTTTGATGGCTTCATAAACAAGCGTTGCATAGGTGGCTCAGGGAGATGGCCCTCCAAGCCATCATGAAGAGAGCAGAGGCAGAGCAGAGTAGAGGCTAAAGTTTCCTCAATTTAAGGGCTATCTCATAACATTTATGCCAACAGTGTGATGTTCAAAGCACACTCCATGGTCTGACCTCAGACTAAATCATCTGTCCTCTTAGACATGCTATGTGGCATACCGTCCATTCTCATAAACTGTCACACTACACATGCCATAAACCCTGCACTATCCCAACTTAGTACTAATTGAAACAGTATGAGTTCAACTATGTAAAATAGACATGTAGAAAACAAACAATGAAAGGATATATAATAAATGTTAAAAATTGATCACCTCTCAGAGTACTATTTCTTTTTTTTGCCAAGTATTATTTAATGAACATGGATTTTTGTGAGCAGAAAACATTATTTGCAAGTCTTTCTCTGAACACAGAAACACGTTTTTTCTTTCTGCCCACACATTCAAACATTTCATATCTTTTTCTAATAAAGACTGTGCAAAATATAACAGAGAGTAGCAACTAAATTTTCTACTTTCTGTTTTTTATTTAACTATAATTACCTTTGTTATTTTTGACATGTAAATTATTTAGCAAGAATTATTTTTTTCCCTTAGTGCAGATTGTGGTGATGATGGAATGGGGTGAGGGTGGGGCAGAATCACATCTTCACAGAAAAGTCGGGGTTTTTTTAATGTTTTGCCTGCTTCACTAAGAAAAATTCTATGATTCTAAGTTCATTCTTTATTCAGTCTGTTACCAATTTTACCTGACAATTTGCATGGAATATTTGAATATAGAAATATTCACAGTCAAGCTTGCTTGTCTGTTCTTGATTCAACTTTTCCATAAACCTTGTCCACACTGTACTAGAATTGAGTTAATTCAACTTTTTAAAGTTGTTAAAAGTCAGCTAGTAAAACCATCTGATGCTTAATAACATTATGTTTCATGGCATGTAATATATTAACTTGCCTCCCACTCTGAAATTTTGCTGTTGACTATTTCTTCCATTTCTCTAGAAGAGTTACTTTGAAATTGTGATGTGTGACAGGTTTTAGAGTTGTATGCCTTCATATTATTAGGTTTTTGGACAAATTTATTGATAAAATTGCTGGGGCAAACATATAGAAGCATTACATTGGGAGATGTGGCTTCTGTAGAATTCAGATTTTGAATAGCAATGTATCCACCCATGATGCATTTATTTAGAGTTCATAAAAGGAAAATAAATGAATATCTGAGGCATAGTTTAACTTTCTCATCAAAGTCTAAAAATAAAACTCATAATACAGAGAAAAAGCATGTTGAGCTATCTAGCTGGATATTTTTAAAAATTTAATATTTGTTGAGTTCTATTTTGTACTGAGCACAACGCAGTAACAATGGAGGCCTTTAAGGAAGTATGATGTGTGTTCTTCCCACATCACAAAGCAATTATCTGACATCAGCTGGGGTATCCTACAATTCAACCCTTTTCTAACACTATCAGGAGGTAGCATCAGATCCCACAGGTTAATGGGTCAGTCCTACAAGACTACCATGCCCTCAACTTCACATGCCTATCACAAATCCAGAGTATAAATTGGAGGTTCCCATGACCTCCACCTCAGGTTGGATTAATTTGCTAGAACAGTTCACAGAACACAGGAAAACCGTTTACTTACGAACACATAATACGAACATCCAGACAGAAGAAATGCATAGGGCGAGGTACCTGGGAAGGGGCATGAAGCTTCCATGCCCTCTTGTGGAGTACAACTATCCCAGCACTTCCACGTGTTCACCAATGTGGAAGCTTTCCAAACCCTGTCCTTCTGAGTTTTTATGGAAGCTTCATTACATAGGCATGATTAATTAAATCATTTGGCCATTGGCAATCAATTCAACCTCTAGCCCCCCTGTCTTGGGTACAGAACGTAAGGGGATGTCAAAAAACTCAGTAATCAAGAAAAATAATATTTATCTTGAAAATCCATGATAAACAAAATATCAAAATTTAAATCCTATTACATGTTATATATTAATATATCATTATGCATTATATTATTTATACCTAGCACAGCTCCCTGTTTAATGAATGTGTCAGTAGGATCATTTGGGAAGCAGACAGCAAGGCAGAGTTAGAACTGCACATATACATATTTTATATATTGTTATATATTGTATATAGTTATACATATGTACTCATATATATATATATGTATGTATGTATGTATGTATATAAATATATCAGGAGAAACGGCTGAGAAAGGTACAAGATTAAGAGAGCAGTAGTTGGCAGGTAAAACCTCCGGATGGCAAAACAGTTCTGACACTTGTGAAAGGAGATGAGAAATGAAGGAAGACTGGCAGGAAAAGCCTCAGCTCCGAGAAGTTCTCAGCCAGACCAGGGCAGGGCTTAGCACAGAGACTTTTGCTAGAAGACATTGGGCAGGTGCTGTGAGCCTTGTAATACCACTGTGCTCAGTCATCACCTGGGGGTTACCAGGAAGAACATGGCCTTAAATCTAAAGCTGAGACAGATCCTGAAAGAACTCACAGCTGGATACTGTCAGCTAAGTAACTCCCAGCAGCAGTTTCTCTCTTAAAGGGTTATCTGACTACCTCAATGACTACCATAAAGACTACCTAATGAAGTTAATAATAGAAATATGGAGGAAGAGCTGAAGTTGGTTAGTATTACGGGCCTTTGTTTCACATTTATATTTCCACAAAAAAAATCTTAAAAAATGATCTTCCAATTAAATGGCTGTCACATGTATAACTGCATTGTGAAAACACATGCCTACTTGTATTAAAACTCTAAAGAAACCACAATGTTATATATTGGTCTCTGAGAAAAAGCCTTTAGAAGTAGTTTGAATGAAATTGTATTGATATTACAGAAATTCTTAATCAAGGGGAGAAATATATCTGCACATAAGTGGTAATCCCTTATTTTATATATTCTTACCTTGAAGTAAGTTAGAAATAGACATAACTGTTCAATGTCTCTTAAAATGTATTATAACTGCTTTAAGTAGTAATGTAAAAAATATAAGAACTAACCTGTTTTTTCCTAAGAGAGTTCATTTAGTTTAAGATATTTTCTCCCAGGAAATCAAATTTCATTAGCAGTAGATAGTTTTAAAGAAGCAAGACTGATTTTTCTTTGAAAACCCAAGCAGAACTTGTTCACAATTTTGACACATATTTAAATATTGTTTATGTTTACTGTGTAGTTTATAACTTCTGGTTTGTTTTGAATATTTATGAGGTGCTAGAATAAATGTCAAAATTCTAATATAATTATATCTCATTCTCACATGAGGGCTGTGAGTATCAGTTTTATTTGAGGACTTTCTGAGGACTGTAACCCAGAGACAGCCTCTCAGATAGCTCTGAGGAAATACTCCAAAGAGTTAGGGGGTGAGGCCAATATGTATGTGCAATCAAGCATACATCTCAGTAGAAGGTCAGGAGGAACTGATATCTACTACTAGTCAAGAGGAACAGATATCTCAGGTAATGATTTTGTGCTTTTCTAAGTATGGGAAGATACAAGGATCCAGATTCATAAAAAATTTCTACTGAAATATTTCTAATTATACAAAGGTCTGTTTTGCATGTTTTCTCAGAGCACAGAGTGCCTCATCCTGATCTTTGCCCTGAAATCCTTTCAGGGTATATTGTAGGTCAGAGACTGCAGTGACTAAGGACTTGATTCTTGTAGAACTGGATGGTGGGCAACATTCTTTGTTTTACAAACTTATGGTAAATTATGTAATGAAGAAAAAAACTATTTCAAAATCCATTATTATATTTTTGTAAAATAAACCTAGGCATCAACATCCACTATATAGTCTTTTATATGTAGGTTAAAATTTGAATAATGTAAGTGTTAGGGGAACCACTGACCAAAACTGCCCACCCTGGCCAGGCATCATAGTAACCGCTTGCATGAGTTATCTTACAACAGGAGGTCCTGGTAAGGAATGCGGAACTAACAAGCTACCACCAACTGGAAGAATTAAGGAAAGGTCAAAATTAGAGAGGAGACGCCAATCCATATGGCCTACCAACCTCCCAAAATCCTTCTCACTGGAAATCATCTTGGCTGAGTGATGTGCACAACACCAGGAAGGACCCTGAGTCAGAATGATTAACCAGAAACAACCCGGAAACTAACCCCATTACCATAAACCCAAGACTGCAAGCCACATGGCAGAGTGGTTCTTCTGGGTTCCCTTACCCTGCTGCTCTCTGCCCAGGCGCCCCTTCCCAATAAGGTCTCTTGCTTTGTCAGCACACGTGTCTCCTCAGATAATTCATTTCTGAGTGTTAGACAGGAACCCACTCTCAGGCCCTGGAAGGGGTCCGCCTTCCTGCAACATAAGGATAAAATAAATCCTGGATGAAAACATAGCATGCTTTATAATATCGTTATTATAATATTTAAGTGAAGGAAACCTAAGTATGATACAAACTCAGGGAGCATAAAGAAAGACTTGACTACATAAAATTTGAAACCTCTATACCATAAATGAAGTTAAAATATTTTTTAAAAACTGGAAAAATGTATCATAAATTACAGATCTGATAACAAGATCCTTAACATTTTAAAAAATTCTTGTAAATCTTTACATAATTTAAAGAAAATTGTCTCAATACAAAAGCGAAACAATAGGTATTGTTGATTGAATTGCAATTCAGGAAACACAGTTTTGGGTAAAACCAAGAGTGCTCTGGGAAAGAGAAAGAGTCAAGGGCTTATAAAGGCAAAAGTCATGAGGCTGTACTCCGACACAAGAGAGGAAATATTTGTCCTTAAGGGATAGGCTGTCCCAAATTACTTAGGATGTGTCCTCTGGGGAGCAGAATCTGCCACCCCAAAATGTGTCTTTTGGCATATTAATTATTTTAAACTGGTTAATTTCTAAGAAACAGCAGACATGGGAGAAACTCTGAAAGCCAAGTAGGAGTTACCCTTTTATAAGAAACATGTGCATTTGTAAGGGAAATCTCCATTTGTAAGGGTGTCTCCCTCACTGTACCGGGAAGAGGAGGAAGACTAAATCTCTAGAAACTCTTACCAATGGAGAAGGCACTGACTTAAATCTGCATAACAAGCTTACCCTTATTTACTGTGCTTTTCCTGGTCACCTCCTATAACTGAGTCTCCCCAAATTCTTTTGCCTTTAGCTGAGGATGGTATTTAAGGTGAGGATTTGGTCATTTTGGTGAGTTACTCATTTTTTCTGAGTCTTTCATATATATATATATAAAACTAAATATTTGTTTGATTTTCTCCTGTTAATCTGTTTTATGTCAGTTTAATTTTTAGGCCAGCCAGAATAACCTAAAAGTGTAGAGGAAATTTTCTTCTTCCTCAATAAATAGACTATCATGAGTTATTTTAGGGTAAGGGTCTGATAAGTATTTAGTTTCTGGAACATTGGGAAGATGTTCTGGATTTTTGTGTTAAGACAGTAACACAAGTCAAAAAGTCAGATTCTATCTGAGCTGAGATGTGTATGTCACATTTCCTCAGTGGCCTCCCAGTTCCATTTTAGAGACCTCTCAGCAATACCGACTCCATTTTGACTTTCCAAATACAAATGGCAAAAAACATGAATATACAAACAACATCACAAATAATTTTAAATGCATATTTAAAACAGTATAGTATGTGGCAACATGGATAGACCTAGAGATTATCATACTAAGTGAAGTAAGTCAGAAAGAGAAAGACAGATACATGATATCACTAATATGTGGAATCTAAAATATGACACAAATGAACTTATCTACAAACATAGAGACACAGACATAGAGAACAGACTGTGGAGGAGGGGTGGGCAAGTGACGTATTGGGAGTTTGGAATTAGCAGATGCAAATTATTATATATAGCACAGGAAACTATATTCAGTACCTGGTGATAAACCATAATGGAAAAGAATATGTGTATATATATATATATATATATATACATATATATACACACACACACACACACATATATATGTATAACTGAATAACTTTGCTGTACAGCAGAAATTAACACAACTATATATCAACTATACTTGATTAAATATTTTTTTTAAAAAGCAGTATTTTTCCTAAAGAAATAAAAAGCCTAAAAGAATGATGATGCCAAGGGCTGATGAGGGTGAAATAAAAGTAAGTTGGGGGCTTCCCTGGTGGAGCAGTGGTTGGGAGTCCGCCTGCAGATGCAGGGGACGCGGGTTCGTGCCCCGGTCCGGGAGGATCCCACGTGCCGCGGAGCGGCTGGGCCCGTGAGCCGTGGCTGCTGGGCCTGCGCATCCGGAGCCTGTGCTCCACAAGGGGAGAGGCCACAACTGTGAGAGGCCCGCGTGCCGCAAAAAAAAAAAAAAAAAAAAAAATTAAATTAAATTGGATATACTTATACACTTTTGGTGAGAATGTAAGTTGATATTTCCTTTCTTGGAGACAATTTGGAATAGGTATAAATATGAAGTGTATATATTCTCTGATCCGATTGTTTTGTTTCCAGAAAATTTTCCTAAGTGAGAAATAAACTTCACATTTTATTGCAAGACAAGGAAAATTTAAACATAAAAAACTTTCTCTGCTCTTTGACCTCCTTTCTCCCCTTTACTGTGCATTGTGTATCTGCATTAAACCTCCCCTATCAGCAGAAATACCTGCTCAACCATAAAGAGCAACATTCTCCTAGCACCAGCAAGACAACTTCTTATAACATTCCTTCTTAATCTTGTAAGGGGCCAGGATGGCACTTAGATCTGGATTGTGTAAACTGTCAATAATAGGTAATTTAATGTATAGTCCTGTGTCTCAAAAAAAACTTATATAACTGTGTTTTGACTTCTAACAGGCAGAACAATTCTCAGAGCTTTCTGAGATGCTATTCCTGGGTCATAATCTTCAAATTTGGTTTGAATAAAGTTTTCCATTTCTTTCTTGGATCTACTGGTTAATTTTTCATTGAGAAAGAACATAAGGATCCATTAAAATGTGTGTGTGTATATATATATACATATACACATATATAGGTCCATTGCCTGGAACTTGTACTCCCAGCCCTTCAATAGAAAACTGCTCTCACCTCAGGTCATAGGAGAAAGGATGTTGAGGACAGGCCATGTTTCCCTTTACTACTTATGTCTTTTATTCTTTGAAGTACAATCACATTACATATACTACCTGACAGGGTGGTATAAAGTAAACCACACCAGAGACAGAAATTTAGAACTCTGTATAGTATAACATTTCTCTTAGCCCTGGGGGAAAGCTAAGTTTGACCTGAAGTCAAACTTTCATAGGAGGTTCTCTCATGGTCACTGCCATGTCTTACCTGGCTCTCTAGGAATGCATACATACGTGCATATATCATACCTAGATATATGTATACCTAGATATATATATCTGGTATATAGATACCTAGATATAGGTATCTAGGTATCTAGGTATACCTAGATACCTATACTTAGATATATATACCTGGTATATACCTGGTATATATATATGCCTAGATATATATACCTGGTATATATGTACACACATACCTATATACCACACATACCATGCATACAAAATATACAAAATAAAAACCTAGTTCTTTTAGCTATCTCACTGTTTGGGAGAGAAGTCCATCCTTCACCCACAGAAAGTATCTCCTTCCAGGTTCCACACCTTCTTCCCAACAATGCCTTTTCCCAAGCATGAGTCATGTAGCAAAGAGTAATGTTCTAAGGATCTGAGTAGGGCAGTCAGTAACCACCTACAGAAGTTTGGTGAGGTGGAGCAGTTGAGGTTCTCCAAGTCAGGCAACAAGTGGCCTCCCAAACACTCTCCTTGGAGATCTATCAGTATAAGTTTCAGGCACAATTAATGATTCCCCTGTGTATTAAAGAAACAAAAGTTGATTATTTCACACACACACACACACACACACACACACACACACACACTCCCCTACTCAAGACAAATAT
Source organism: Leucopleurus acutus (assembly GCF_964270905.1). Lineage (NCBI taxonomy): Eukaryota > Metazoa > Chordata > Mammalia > Artiodactyla > Delphinidae > Leucopleurus > Leucopleurus acutus. The sequence goes on along the minus strand of NC_139152.1, from coordinate 27,911,154 downwards.
TAATTTTCATGAACAGTCTAAAGTCTTAAAGTATAGAAAGCTTTTTAACTAGATTCATAATTTTAAGTTACCTATTTCATATATAAAGACAAATAACAATTAAGAGGCTTAATTCTGACTTTTAAAACTAAGGGAAGAGATTTCTCCCCTTTCCTTAGAGCCTTTGCTTTAGAAAACTTATAATGTTAGTACTTCCTCCTCTCTTTGAAATATATATCAATTCTTTTGAAGACTAGACAGGACTTTTGTCAGCTTTATGACCCAGGAATGCCTTTTTCAAAGACTTGACAACCATCTTTTTGAAATGTAAACATAAAGGGAAATAGCACCCCAGGGGAGAAACTGCCCCCAATTTTTATGGGATGGCAGGAGCCTAACCTCAGTGGGCATCTTTTCTCCAAGTTTCAGACCTATATCCTGTCATAAAGATATGAGAAGTTTGTTTTTCCTTTGAATAAAGCCAATCAGCTAACAAAGATGGCCACCCCAATTACCAGGTAAATCCAAGATGAACTATGCATGACAAATTGTGCTGTCAAGTCCTCCTATTTGAGGACTAGCTATTGTTCATCTTGAGAACATGCATGTGATGGGTTGTATCTACTTGGCTATATAAAAGGATGAGATTTCTTAATGTCTTTGTAATCTCTTATCACATTGCTTGTGATTTGCATCACATTCTGGGTTAATGTTTTATTCAGTAATAAAATGACTTTCTTTCCCTACTACCTTTGTGGAGAGGTTTTCTGTGTTGGGGGAAATTTTTACCCTTAATTATATTTCCCAAAAAAAGGAAGATAAATAAAATCATAATATTCACATTATTTTTCAGAGCAGTCCTAGATCGCCTCCTGCTTTCAAACTTTGCCCTTTCAGATCTGCCAGGAATAATAAATGGTCCAGGTGCTGAGTCATGCTCTATTAATAACTCCCTTATCCAATGAAGGGACTGAAAGTTTGAAACTACTCCATCAGCACTTAGAAAGAAATATTGAAGAGAATGATTTTATTCTTTCAATTTAACATTCAGTTAAATTTTTTTCTCCTATTATATTGTCAAGCAAGATATCCCAGATACATTTGTTCACAATAAATTAAATAAATACATAAATTACAGTGGGTGATTATAGTATAATCTTCTATACATTAAATATAAATTCACATTCATATATATTGATATATGTTCATGATCACATATATATTCATATTATCATAAACATTTTTTTCATTTCTGAAAGGTTATAAATCAAACATTTAGTTGGATTGGGTAAAACCAGGAAAAAAAAACCTACAAAATTTCATCATTGTATTGATTACAGCCTCAGTTTGCTATACTTAACAAAAGCAGTGTTTATTCATTGACATTTCTGAATCATTAATGAAAAAATGAGTAGGAATCAGTGGCTTTGGGTCTCATGTTGGAATCTGAACTCCAGGAACAGAACTTCAATTACCAAAAAAGACTAAAGTCAAAGCAGAACCACAATCCAAGGTAAAGGAGTTTTCAAGAACAGAAGGAATAAATCAGGAACTTTGGCACTAAAATACAATGAGCAAAACAAGATCTCTGAGTTACTAGCCTCAGGATCAAGTAATTTCCTGCATAACATACAGATCAGTTCCAGAATTTAGGACAAAGATATAGGCCTATACAGGATGGGTAAATGAGCACAGCTGTGACATTTTAAAGGCTAAAGAAGCAGGAAATAAAGCATGATAATAGTAAATTGAGGTGCATATAAAAAAACTATAAAACAAATTCAATTACAGGCATATCATGAAAATTTGTAATCCCATATTTTTGTCATGCGTTGATTTTAGAAATCAGATGAGTTAAATCTCTGCACTCAGGAATTTATTTTTCTTTAAAATTATTAGTATTGTTATTTTTTAGTCAGCTATGCTTAAAATTTTAGAGTTCTCTTTAATTTTTTTAATTTTTTAGAGTTCTCTTTAATTTTCTCTTTAATTTTTAAAATTTTTAATCTTTCATGTACTAACTGCCAAATCCTTCTCTTCTCAGGGGGATAACTGGGGGATCAACAGGACTAACCACCAGGGATCAGCTAGAGACAGAGAAGGGGGCACAGCTCACAAATATTAGTTCTCTACTATTGTTTTTTTCTTCTCAGAAGGAATAAAGCACATATAGTTGGATCTCTTTTGTCTACCTAACATTTCAAACACTTTCTCTCTGCCCATTATTGATTGTTTTCTGCCTGTTGTGTAGTTTTTTGTTCTTTTCTTTCTCTTTTGTATCTTCCTTTGTGGTTTGATGACTTTTTGTGGTGGTGTGTTTTAATTCCTTTATCTTAATCTTTTGTGTATCTACTATAGATTTTTCCTTTGTGGTAACCATGAGGCATACATAAAATGTTTTATAACATCCTATTTTAAACTGATAACAACTTAACTTCAGTAGCATACAGAAACTCTACACTTCTCCCTCCCCTCACATTTTAGGTTATTAATGTTATGGTTTATATCTTTTTTATATTGTGTATCCAATAAAAAATTATTGTAGATATAATTATTTTTAATTCATTTATTTGTTTTAAGTTTTAAATTGGAATTGAAAGTGGTTTACACACCACCATTACAATATTAGAAAATCTGACTATTTAATGTATAAATATATATTTAACTATATATTTACCTTTGCCAGTGAGCTTTACACATTCACATGATCTTATGTTTTTAATTAAAGTCCTTTCATTTCAGCTAGAAGAACTCCCTTCAGCATTTTTGTAAGGCAGGTCTAGTGGTGATGAACTCGCTCAGCTTTTATTTGTTTGGGGAAATGTGGGCTAAAGGACTAATGATGCACATTTGATATATTTGATACATTTAATTGTAGACTAAGACTAAAACAAGAATGGAGATATAGTGGAAGAAAAGTATATAAACATTATGTATGGTAAGAGCAGAAAGAATGCAACTTTTAAAAAATGGAAAAAGAAGAAAGGCAAAGTAAATAAGATTTATGATTATTATATGGGTAATAAATTGGAGTCAACTTACCATTTAAAACTGACAAACCAGAGAGTGAAAGATGAAGTTTAAAAAGTAGGATTAAAAGAACTACTATAGAAGATTTTAATTCAATCCTTCTTAAACAACAAAAGAATTTTTTTAAAGAAAAAAGATTCCACTTAGAAAAGAAAAATTGTATATACAACATAATATACATGGTAAATGAAATATAAAGTAACACAGATAAAATGATAACATTTTGATGAGTTGATACCAAATCTGTCAGTCACATTAGAAAATGTTAATGGGCTTACCTTAACTATTCAAAGATTTTTAACTCAAAGAATGAAATCCAACTCTATTCTACCAATAAAGACACACCTAAAACAGAAGGATTCAAAAAGACAAAATATAAAAGAATAGGAAAGATTTACTGTAACAGTAATAAAGTGCTTGTTATCTCCATATTAGACAACATAGAACTTGGGCCAAAAATCATTAATTGAAACTGAGATTATCTTATAATGGCTAATGGTACAGTTTACAATGAAGATACACAAAAACCAGCAATCACCTATATAAAGACAAAAATACAGGGAATATAAGAAAATATAATACCATGTTAATAATAAAAGACTTTAACATACACTCAGTACAGGACAGATTAAATGGACCAGAAGATAAGTAAATTAATATAAATATATAGAAGGGCTAAAATGAAGAAGCAATAAGGTTGACCTTATTGATATACGTTAAAGCTGCAATGTGCTTCTTTATGTGCATGAAATATTCACAAAAATTATTTCATCAGCATTAAATTTCCTGAATTTGACAGTTGTGCTATGGTTATGAGAGTGAATATCTTTGTTTATAGGAAATATACACTCAAGTGTTAAAGGGTCTTATAAAGAAATGTGGAAAATGAGTAAACGGTACATGGAAGTTTTCTCTCTGACTCTTTCAACTGTCCTGAAAAGTTGACATTATTTAAAAAGAAAAAATATTCAAAAATAGGACTGTTGTTTTGACAAGAGGCTTGCATTTGCTCAGTGGTTTGTTGATGAAAAATGCATTGCCCCATCTTCTTCCAGGCTACAAAACACAAGACCCAGCAGTCAGCATGCCAAGACAACCAGAGGCATTCTTCTCAAACCATTGCATCAGTACTGGGAGGGTGAATTGTGTTGTGTTTTGTGTTTTATACTAAAACTTTTACATCTGCTTTAGGTTTCTGAACTTAGACTTGGTGTCAACAATAGAATATGTCCAAGCCTAATGTTCATTTATCCAGTATTAATTATCTTTCCCTTAAAGTAACCCTGCATGCAAGAGCCAAACCCCATGGTTTTATGACAAGAAGAGACAAGCTTCCATCCTCCTTTCTGGAAGGAGCGTTAAAGACTCTCTCATGGAGTGGAGAACACAGTGGGTATTTAGTAAGTGTATCTTAATATGGGTGAGGTTGCATGAAGCTTTTGTGATAAATAAGAGGCTCTAATGATCAACAGGCAGACCATAACCTTATGAGCATGCAGTAGAAGATACCATCCATTTCTAAGTTTCCAAGATCAAACTGCAGGTCTTGGAAAAGCAGCTAACTAAACAAGACACAGAAAACTAATCAAAATTTTAGTTTGAGAACATAGCACACAGGAAGACTGGAAGAAGTGTAGCTTTGGGAAATACAGGAGCCAAGCATAACTCACAAGAGTTACAGAGTCAAAGCCTGATTATAAAGAAAGAATGATTAGAGAATGTCATTAGACAAAGGCTTCCTGGGGAGACTAATACTGAACCTGAATCAAAGGAGCAACTAAAGCTGCTTAAATGCTTCCTGTCAGAAAGTCTGGATGAATACCTACAGGAGTCAGAGGCTAGGGAGATGAAATACTAAAATATTTTCTCTAATTTTCTTTGAGAAAGCATTAATTTGAAAGGCAAATTGATTTCTAACACCTATACCTTCTAAATTAGAATGTAATTGGGTATGTTCTCAATATTTAACATGTATTAGTCTTGATTTCCCAAGGATATTTTATATTTCTTTGCATGTCAACATAAATGATAGAAAAATACTGGAATAATAACAAAATGCATCTTATTGAAGAAGCAACCTACAGATACAGCTCTCACTATATCCATAAACAAATATAATACAGAAAACTTTGAGTTAATTTAAAAAATCTCTATGTAAATATGTTCCTATTTTCCACGAGAAACAAAAAACAAACTTACTTTCCTCTTAATAAATAGCTAAAGATTTATAGATTCCTTCCAGTCCTACCAGCCAGATAGCAATTGCCATTGTCAGAAATACTAAGCAGTGATTATACTCAGTGTCATTTTGTTAGGAAATATGGAAAGTGGATGCCCCTTTAGTGCTAATAGTTACTATCTCCTGGTAAACACATTGGGCATGTTTCTAGAAAAATAGAAACAGCACTGTTTGTAGTATCAAGGAGCACTCTTGACTTAACTGAGTAACTTTAATTACATCTTTTCACCGCCTCTCCCTTTGATCCCAGTTTCTTCATCTTTAAAATAAGGAGGGAGAACAAATATCTGAGGTGCCTTTCAACTGTGACTTTCTGAGATGCTTCCTAATGAGTGGAGATTGTCTATAAACAGAAGCTTCAGACCACAGATGAGACACAAAGGCCACCCTACATGTCTATAGCTGAAAATCATGGGAAAAAAATTCATTTATGCTCCAGGTCAAAAAAGAGAGTACATTACAGATGACATTTTTACTGCTGCCATTCACTCTAAGTGATAATCGTCATCAGTGAAAGGAAGCAGTATATAAAGTAGACCTCCCAAAGTAAAACTTACTATTTTTCAAAATAATTTAAATCACTAAATTTTTTTAATCATGCACCTCATTAGTAACAACTTTTTAAACCTGTACCTCCAGTGTATAAGTATTTATTTATACATTATTCATATCATACATTCACTACTATCAATTTGATTTTACTAAAACATCCTTTCCAAGACATGCATAAATATAAATAAATGTTGTAACACTTTTACCACATCTCTCACTTTGAAGATCACTGTCTAAAATAACAGTAATGATTTGCTTTAGTTTTTCATCAGTAGGTCTCAGACTGGTCTATAATTCAACTTTTAATGATCAGACTAAGGCACTATTTCATCTCCTATGTGGTTTTGAGCCTTGCTCAGATTAGAAGCATAGAAAAATTCACTTTGATTGGTTGTGTTTCTAGGAGGGGGGCCCTTCCAGGCCCTGAGAGTAGGCTCTTGTCTAACACTCGGAAATGAATTGTCCAAGGAGACCTACATATTAACAAAGTAAAAGACTTTATCAGAAAACTGTTCTTTAGCAGAGAGTAGTAGGGTAATGGAACTCAGGAGAACTGCTTTGCCACGTGGATCGCAGTCTCAGGTTTTATGGTAATGGGTTAGTTTTCCAGTTGTCTCCGGCCAATCATCTTGCTTGTGCCCATATTTGTTCTGACTCAGGGTCCTTCCTGGTGGCACACACATCTCTCAGCCAGGATGGATTCCAGTGTGAGGGTTTCTGGGAAGTTGGCAGGACATATTATGTGCTGACTTCTCCTCCTTCCTTTTGGCCCCTCCTGAATTCTCCCAGTTAGTTTTCAGCAGCAGCACCATGTTCCTTATTGGGACCCCCTGCTGTGAGACAACTCATGCAAGTGGTTATTAATGCAGCTGGCCAAAGCAGGTGATTTCAGTCAAGGGTTCCCTAACAGTAGGATGAAAATATTTGCACTTAATCAGCCACTAAAAGCAGAGCAATCCTTCCTCAATTCTCCAGTTAATTACATATTATACAGAGAATTTTGTTGTCTTTTAATTATCTTTTACTTTCTTAGAATTGGGTGACTCTTGACATACAAGTTCAAGAAGGCAGAGTCAATTTTTCCAGACAAATCTTCATGGATTATAGAGATAGATTTTGCAGATTATCAAGAACAAACCAATGGCCAATCACATTCTTTCTGTAAATTCCATCACTCTTAGAACCCCTTCATGTCTACAGGATCATAAATTCATGGAAGGCAGACATTGCTTATTTTCGCTTATCTGTAATGACAGTCTATGTCCAGTAACATTTTCTGCTTTGTAGAACAGACTAGTTTATGGCAAAACTATGAAGGACAAATTCTGTGTTGAGTAGCCCAATGACCTTGCAAATGTACATCCCCCACCATAGCCTAGTCCACTTTGGTGATTCTACCCTTTTTCCTTTAAGTGCTCAAACAGTGCCACTCTTGTGAGACAATACTTTTCTTTTCATGGGAGTATTTGCATTTTAAGCTTTATCTTTAATAGAAGAGTGTGAATGTTGTTTTGGGGGACTGGGGAACAGGGTGAGTTCAAGCATTACTAGAAAAATATGTGGAATATTTTGGATGGAAATAAAATTCTTTGTGCCAAAGAAATTATACCAAATGTATGGTCACCTACATGATAAGCCAGCCCAGATTCAATGCAGGATGGTGGATAAATGGTATTGACAAAAGCCAGTACATATTTTAAAGTTCCCCAAATGATTCTGTTGATGAAAAAAGTAAAAAGGAATCAATCTAAGAAAGAAATAGAAAACTTTATTTGAGCCAACCTGAGGATTATAACCTGGGAGACAGTCTTTTAGAAAGCTCTGAAGACTGTTCCACCCATTAGAGGTCAAAGCAGAGTTATGTAAATTTTTCAAACAAAAGTCTATACATCAAATGACATATCAACAATCCAGATCTGCATGTATAAAGTGAGTGGTGGGTCATCCTGATCTTTCACAAGATTAAGAAGGAATGTTATCGCCTTCCAATTAATGCAGAGGCACAATACACACTAAAAGGGAGAGAAGAGACCCAAATGGACAGAGAAAATATTTACATTTAAATTTTTCTTGTCTTGTCATAAAAACATGAATTTTATTTCATTAATTCTAATGTGCAATAAAGATGGAGAAATTCTAATCTATAAAAGAGGCTTTTATACTTTATTGTAAATTAGAATCACCAAAAGAGCTTTTTTTGTTGTTGTTTGTTTGTTTTTAATGTAATTATTTGGAAAAACACCCATAGATTCTTATTTGGTAGATCTGGGTTAGAATGTGGTATATGCATTTGAATCAGATCTGCAGTTGACACTCATTTCCATAGTTTGGGAAACAGAATTTTAAAACACATCCAAAGAAATAAAAGTAAAAGAAAAAGTAAGTGTCATTGTTTAATAACGTTAAATCTGAGCACATCTTGAGCTATGTTTATTCACTCTTGTTGGTTTGGTGACATGTAAATTGTGTGCGTAGGGTAAGAGTTATGGAAAACTAATATATGAAATAGGAAAAAACATTAAAATTGTGATAATTCTATGAGGGGTGCTCTATGTAAATATGTGAAACATGGCATGAAATTTGTAGACTAGCTAGGGCTGTTTATTTTAATTGAGGTATACTAATATAACAATATTGTAAGCTACTGCCATAAGAAATGCATATTTATTCATATGCTTGTTTCCTGTAGAATTCTCTAATGTTTACTAAGAGCTTCATAGCAAAGAAAGTTCTACACATAATCCCTACATCCATCAGGTTGTTCCAGCATGAATCTTTTGATGTCTAGCAAACATAAAAAATATATACATTCATATAATTCATATGCCTATCAAAACACAGATTATTTTCAAAATCCCAGAAATTTACTTAATGCTCCTTCTGGCTCCATCCCAGCTCTGCACACCTTGATAGGCAACCATATTTCTGATTTCTTTCAGCATAGATTAATTTTGCCTATTCCAGAACCTCATACATAAGGAATCATCGGTAGATATTCTTTTTGTCTGACTTTTTTCTCTCAATGTGTCTAAAATTCATCCACATCGTTGAATATATCAGCAGTTCATTTTTTTCTCTACGCAGTAGTTCTTTATGAGAACATACCACAAATTATTTATCCATTCTCCTGTTGATGGACATGTGAATTAAATCCAGTTTTTGTCTATTATGAATTAAGCTGCTATGAACATTCTTGACCAGTCTTCTTATAAACATATTTTTTTATTTCTCTTGGATAAATACCTAGGAGTCAAATTGCTGGGTCCTAGGGTAAGAATATATTTAACCTGATAAAACTTCCAAACTATTTTTGAAAGTAGTTGTATCATTTTACACTCTGACCAGCAATACCTGAGAGTTTCAGTTGCTCTACATTCTAAACAACAGTAAGTATTGTTAGTATTTCTAATTTTAGCCTTTCCAAGGGGTTTGTAGTGATACCTCATTATAATTTCCATCTGAATTTTTATTCTAAATAACTATGTTGAGCTACTTCTTGTGTGTTAAGTGGTCATTCATGTATCTTTTTTTGAAGTGTCTGTGAAAACTTTTTGATTTTTTATTGGATTATCTATTAATGATTTATAAAATTCTTTATATATTATGGATAAAATCTTATGTTAAATATATGTATTGTAAATATTTTCTCCAAAATATCCAAGTACACAGCTTGCCTATTTATTTTGTAATGGTAAGAAGCAGTTTTTAATTTGATAAAGCCTAACTTAAAATTTTAGTTTCTTATCTTATGCTTCTAAGAAATCTTTTCCTACTCCAAGATCATGAAAATATTCTACTTTATTTTCTTTTCAGAACTTTATAATTTTGTATATTTATATTTAATATCATTTCAACTTAAAGGTTTGTATGGTGTGAGGTAGGGGTCAATATTAATGTTTTTACTCCACAGATGTCCAGTTGTTTTAACACTATTTATTGAAAAGACTATTGTTTCTCCATTAAATTGCTTCTGCATCTTTTTTCTAAAGTCAATTGACCTTATAAATGTGACTCTAATTTTGGACTCTTCATTTTATTCCATTTATATATATTTAAGTCTATTCTTATGCTAATAATACACTGTATTGATAATTGTTCCTTTATACTGTCTTGATATCAGAGATTTCAAATCCTTAGGTTTGGTCATTTGGGGTCCTTTGCATTTCCATATAAATTGCAGAACCAGGTTGTCAATTTCTACAAAAAATACCTGCAGATATTTGGACTAATATTGGATGAATCTATATAAATTGGAAAACAGACATCTTAATATTACTGTGTATTTAATCCATAAGCATGGTATATCTCTCCATTTATTTAAGTTTTGTTTAGTTTCTCTCAGGAATATTTTTGCATTCTTCACTGTAGAGGTATTGTACATGTTTTATTAAATTTATCTCTAAGAATTTTCAAAGATCATGGTATTTAATTATATTTTCCAATAGTTTTTTCTTTGTATACAGTAATACAGTTGATTTTTTGTATATTGAACTTGGAGTTTTGCAAACTTACTAAATTCACTTATTTAAAGTTTTAGTAGTTTTTTGTGTTTTCTCTAGGATTTTTCTATAAACACAAACCATGTCATCCATAAAGTAAGACAGTCCTACTTCCTTTTTTTGTCAAATTCCAATGCCTCATTAAACTGATCAGACCTCCAGAACAATAGGTAGAGGTGGTGAGAAGAAACCCTTGTCCTCTTCCACATCTTATAGGGAAAGTGTTCAATATTTCATCACTAAATATAGTTTAAGAGAAGGCTATTTGCCATTGCCTGTATTGAGCTTAGGAAGTTTTCTTCAATTCCTACATTTTGGGGAATTTTCATCACGAGAAAATGCTGAATTTTGTCAGATGCATTTTCTACATCTATTCATATAAGCATATGATGTTTCTCCTTTATTCTCTTAATGTAGTAAATTACATTGATTATTTAAATATATATAGATACATACATATATATTTGTCATTTTTCTATTTCATTGTTTTCTACTCTTATCATACTAGTTATTTCCTTATTTATTTTGGATTTAATTTGCTCATCTTATTCTAGGTTCTTAAAGTAGAAATATGGATCATTTACTTCCAATCAGTTTTTTTTTCCAGTATAAGCATTTTTGAGCTGTACATTTCTCTTTAAGTATTGCTATAGCTGCATTCCACAAATTTTAATATGCTCCTTTAATTATCATTCAGTTTGAAATATTTCCTAATTTTCCTCATGATATTTTCTTCACCCTGCAGGTTGTTTAGAAGTATAATTCTTGAATTCTATAGGTTATGGAATTATCCAGATATCCTATTGTTATTAATTTCTAATTTAATTCTTTTCTAATCTATGCTTTGTTTAATTTCAATATTTTGTTATTTACTGATAATTTTATGTACAATAATTTAGACTATATGTTCCATTTGTACTTTAAAAGAATATGTATTTTGAAGTTGCTGTATGTAATTCTCTCTAGACATCAATTAGATTCAGGTGGTTATAGTGTTTTTCAAATCTTCTATATAGTTACTAAATTTCTGTCTACATGGTCTATCAATTACTGTGAGAGGATTGTTAAAATATCCTATTGTGATGGTAAATTTGTTTAGTTAATTCATTTAGATTTTGTTTCATGAATTTTGATGCTGTTTTTTCTCCTATTTACATTTAGTGAAATTATTGATATTGTTAGGTTTAAGCCTATCATCTTACTACTTCCTTTTGATTCTTCCTTTTTTGTTGTTATTTTTCTTCCTTTTCACCTTTCTCACATTTTTTAAAAATTATAATCTTAGGGTCTTCTTATTTATTTATTTTTATTTTATTTATTTTTGGCTGTGTTGGGTCTTTGTTTCTGTGTGAGGGCCTTCTCTAGTTGTGGCAAGTGGGGGCCACTCTTCATCACAGCGTGTGGGCCTCTCACTATCGCAGCCTTTCTTGTTGCGGAGCACAGGCTCCAGACGCTCAGGCTCAGTAGTTGTGGCTCACAGGCCTAGTTGCTCCGCAGCATGTGGGATCTTCCCAGACCAGGGCTCGAAACTGTGTCCCCTGCATTAGCAGGCAGATTCTCAACCACTGTGCCACCAGGGAAGCCCTCACATTATTTTTGATTAATCAAATGTATTTTAGTGTCCCACTTTATTTCTTATTCATTTTATTTTTTATATTGGATTCTTACCTCTATCTCATTTTATTATTATCTTAGTGTTTACTCTAGGACTAACATTCTTATTTTGTCAGGGACTAGAATCAATACTTTCCCTCTTCACACATCACACTTCACATCTGATACTGCACAGTTCCTAATTCACATTTCCCCTTCCCTCATCATATCTTTCCAAGAAATAAAGATTATTGGTTGAGTATCACAAAGTTAGAGAGCCTTGAGAATTTTGATTCTTTCCACTTCAAACTTGTGTTTCTGATTGCTGCTAGAGCGAATTACCACAAACTTCAAGGCTTAAGCAGCACAAACTTAATATCTTATACTTTTGGAAGTCTAGAGTGTGAAGTTGGGAGGAGGGAGCAAGATGGAAGTATAAGAGGACATGGAGCTGACATCCCTCCATGAACACATCAAAAATACATCTATATATGAAAAATTCTCACTGAAAAACTAACTGGAAACTGGCAGGAGGACTTCTGTACAACCAAGGCTGTAATAAAGATACACATGTAATCAGGTAGGAAGGGGAAAAAAAGCAATTGAGTAGGGACCTGTGCCCCTGGGTGGGGACTCAGAGGAAAAGGGAGGTTACATGGGTGGAAACCTGCCTTGGGGAGTAGGCAGCTTGAACCACAGACTAGATGCCTAAGTCCTGTGGTCCTATTCAAGGAAGACAAGCCTTTTTAACTGGTTTGAGGTTGGCTGGGAGAGACAGAAGGGCTGTGGGAATCCTGGACTTTCCAGATGAGGAGTTCATGCATACTGGCTTGCCCCTGAGGCAGGGCAGAAAGAGAGGTCTGTTCTAGTGGCTGCCAGGTTTCCCATGACCACCTCACCATACACACCAGCCTGAGCTGAGTGAACATTCCAGTCCTGCTTGCTCCATATCATAGTGTGGCACTGAATCTGGGGCAGCCAACACAGGGAAAAAGACTTGATTGTGGGATGCAGAGGCAACCTGGTCCTGAGGCACAACCTGCTGGGGCAGCAGCAGTCATTGCTGGCATTTATTCAAGCACCTCCTCAGAAATAGCCCAGACCTCTGACGGTTGCTGCTCCACCATAGTTCACACCCCAATACATGATGAGAGTCCACATGGGCCCTGCTTTCCCTGTGGAGCAGTTTCCAAACAGGGCCAAAGAGGCGGAGACTGGGGGCAGAAGTCAGCTCTGAGGGACAAAGGGCATTTGCACCTGAGGTGCTGCGGAAGCCTGCACAGGCAGCTCATAAAAGCTCTAGCTAGGGCTTCCCTGGTGGCGCAGTGGTTGGGAGTCCACCTGCCAATGCAGGGTACATGGGTTCGTGCCCCGGTCTGGGAGGATCCCACATGCCGCAGAGCGGCTGGGCCCGTGGCCCATGGCCACTGAGCTTGCACATCCGGAGCCTGTGCTCCACAGCGGGAGAGGTCACAACAGTGAGAGGTCTGCATACCACAAAAAAAAAAAAAAAAAAAAAAAAGCTCTATCTATACATGAGCCCCATTTGCTTCAACACTCCCCCCACCTCTTGGGCAACAGTCCAGTAGAGGGAGAGGAGAAAAGACACTCTTAAAGGGAACAGAGCCAGTTCAGAACCAACCTCAGAGCTTCTGTTCCAGCAACTTGTGATCAGACCCTGTTCCTGACAGGGTGGTGATGGCCACTGAGCAAACGGGAAGTCCTGCCTCACCCATGGCACCAGCTGTAGCCCCACTATCTCCAGCACCATGTCCTACCAAGGTGATAGCTACCAGCACACCCTGAGGAAAGACATGAATGACATCAGCATCAAATCCAGATCTTCCACCAAAGGCACTGAGTACACACACTCTTTCTAGGGATGCTCCCACATAAGAACACCCATTCAGGAATCTAAAGAAAAAAAAAAAGGTTTTGATGAACCTAGGTGCAGGACAGGAATAAAGACAATAAAAGTCTTTCTAGGGATGGTCTCACATAAGAACACCCATTCAGGAATCTAAAGAAAAAAATAAAAAAGGTTCTGGTGAACTTAGGTGCAGGACAGGAATAAAGACACAAAGCTAAAGAATGGACTTGAGGACATGGGGAGGGGGAACAGTAAGCTGGGATGAAATGAAAGAGTAGCATTGACATATATACACTACCAAATGTAAAATAGATAGGTAGTGGGAAGCAGCTGCATAGCACAGACAGGGAGATCAGCTCAGTGCTTTGTGACTACCTAGAGGGGTGGGATAGGAAGGGTGGGAGGGAGGCACAAGAGGGATGGGATATGGGGTTATATGTATACATATAACTGATTCACTATGTTTTACAGCAGAAACTAACACAACATTGTAAGGCAATTATATGCCAATAAAGATGTTAAAATTAATTAATTAATTTAAAAATATAACACCCATTCAGGAGCACAATAGGTAACTGTTTCACCTAAATTCATAAAGGCAGAGAAAGTTAAGCAAAATGAGAAGGTAGAGGAAGAACTCTCAATTGAAAGAGCAAAAGAGAACCCCTAAAAAATGTAAATAATGAAACAGAAATAAACAATTTACCAGATAAAGAATTCAAAACATTGGTAATAAAAATGTTAACTGAATTGGGGAAAAAAATTGATGTAAGCAGGGAATACTTTAACAAGACTAGAAAATATAAAAAAGACCCAATCAGAAATTAATAATTCAATAGCAGAAAAAATAAAATAAAACACACACTATAAAGAATGAATACCAAACTAGGTGATACAGAAGAACACAAAGGTAACATGGAAGATAGAAAGATGTAAATCACCCAACCAGAATAGCAAAAAGAAAAAGAAATTTTAACAATTGAAAGCAATTTAAGAGCTCTCTGGGATAATATTAAGTATACAAACATTCATATTATAGGATTCCCAGGAGAAAAGAGAGAGAAGGGGGCTGAAAATGTATTTGAGGAAATTATAGCTGAAAACTTCCCAAACCTAAAGAAGGAAACAGAAATTTAGGTACAGGAAGCACAGAGGGTACCAAACAAGATGAATCTAAATAGACCCACAACAAGAAATATCATAATTAGAATGGCAAAATTTAAACATAAAGAGAGAATTCTAAACATAGCAAGTCAAAAAGAAAGAATCATATACTAAGGAATCCCCATAAGTCTATCAGCTTATTTCTCTGCAGAAACTTTGCAGGCCAGAAAGGAGTGGCACAATATATTCAAAGTGAGGAAAGGGGGAAACCTGAAATCTAAGATACTCTACCCAGCAAAATTATCATTTAAAATAGAAGGAGAGATAAAGAACTTCTCAGACAAGCAAAAACTAAAAAGTTTCATCAATATTAAACCTACCCTAAAAGAAATGTTGAAGGGTCTTGTCTAAGTGGATAAGAAGTAAGAGTCTATAGGAAAGGGAAAAATCCACTAGGAAAGACAAATATATAGCAAGGACTGAGAATCAAAACCTTAAATAAGCCAGTGTGAAGATTAAAAAAACAAAAGTTGTAAAAGCAACTATAAATACAATAAACAGTTAAGGGATAAACATGAAAATGTAAAATATAACAACAAAAACATGAAATATAGGAGAGAGCTATAAAAATGTAGGTTTTTAAGAAGATATTTGAACATAAATGACTGCCAGTGTAAGACAAGTAATTATACTTATAGGTCAACATTTATGAATCCCATGGTAACCACAAATCAAAAATCTGCAATATACACAAAAAATAAAAAGAAAGAACACACATACTACAAAAAAAAAGTATCAAACCACAAGAGAAGAAACAAAAGAAGAAATGAACAGAGAAGCACTATAAGAACTGGAAAACAACTAATAAAGTGGCAGTAAGTATATACCTATCAATAATTAATGTCAGTGGACTAAATGTCCCAATCAAAAGACATAGGTTGGCTGATTGGATTAAAAATCATGACCCTTCTACACATTGCCAATAGGAAACTCATTTCGGAGTTAAAGAAACACACAACTGAAAGTGAGGGGATGGAAAAAATTATTGCATACAAATGGAAATGACAAGAACATGGGGGTAGCAAGATACATACCAGACTTTAAACTATACTTTAAAACAAAGTTTATAACAAAAAAAGAAGGGCATTATATAATAATAAGAGGATCAATATGAGAGAAGATATTACACTTGTTAACATATATGCACCCAATACAGGAGCACCTAAATGTATAAAGCAAATACTAAAAGACACAAAAAGAGAAGTTGACAATAAAACAATAAGAGTAGGAAATTTTAACACCCCACTTATATCAGTAGACAGATCATCCAGACAAAAAAATCAACAAGGCAACAATGGTCTTAAATGACACAATATTCAACATAATAAAGGCCATGGATGACAAATCCATAGCTAACGTCATACTCAACAATGAAAAGGTGAAAGCCTTTCCTATACAATCAGGAACAAGACAAGGATTCCCACTCACACCACTTCCAGTTAACATAGTACTAGGAGTCCTAGACACAGCAATCAGACAAGAAAAAGAAAAATGGTATCCAAGTTGTAAGACAAAAAGTAAAACTGCAACTGTTTGCAGATAACATGATACTTTATATAGAAAACCCTAAAGTCTCCACCCAAAAACTACTAGAACTAATAAATGAATTCAGTAAAGTTGTAGCATACAAGATTAATATACAGAAATCTGTTGTTTTTCTATACACTAATTTTGAACTATCAGAAAGAGAAAGCCAGAAAACAATCCCATTTAAAATCACATCAAAAAGAATAAAATTCCTAGAAACAAACTTAACCAAGGAGGTGAAATTCCTATACTCTGAAAACTACAAAACACTGATGAAAGAAACTGAAGAAGATACAAATAAATGGAAAGATAGCCTATGCTCTTGGATTGGAAAAATTAATGTTGTTAAAATGGCCATATTACACAAAGCAATCTATAGATTTACTGCAAACCCTATCAAAACACCCATGACATTTTTCACAGAACTAGAATAAACAATCCTACAATTATATGGAACCACAAAAGAACCCAAATAGCCAACTCAATCTTGGGAAAAGAACAAAGCTGGAGATATCACTCTCCCAGACTTCAGACTATTCAACAAAGCTACAGTAATCAGAGCAGCAGGGTACTGGAACAAAACCAGACACATAGATAAATGGAATAGAGAGCCCAGAAATAAACCCACACACCTATGGTCAATTAATCTATGACAAAAGAAGCAAGAATATACAATGGAAAAAAGACAGTCTCTTCAATAAATTGTGCTGGGAAAACCAGACAGTGACATGTAAAACATGAGATTAGAACATTCCTTCATATAATATACAAAACTAAACTATATAAATGTAAGACCTGACTATAAAATTTCTAGAAGAGAACATAGGCTTTACACTCTGACAAAATATGCAACAATATTTTTTTGGATCTGTCTCCAAAGCAAAAGAAATAAAAGCAAAAGTAAACAAATTGAACCTAATTAAACTTAAAAGCCTTTGCACAGCAAAAGAAACAATTGACAAAAGGAAGAGTCAACCTATGGAATTGGAGAAAATATTTGCAAATGATATCACTGATAAGGAGTTAATACCCAAAATATATAAAAAGCTTATACTATTCAATATCAAAAAAAACCCAATCAAAAAATAAGCAGAAGACTTAAATAGACATTTTTTCCAAACAATACATGCAGATGGCTACCACATACATGAAAAGATGCTCAATCTCACTAATTATTAGGGAAATGTAAATGGAAACAGTGAGATATCACCTCAAACCTGTCAGAATGACTATCATCAAAAAGTCTACAAATAGCAAATGTTGGAGAGGATGTAGGGAAAAGGGAATACACCTACACTGCTGGTGGGAATGTAAATTGGTGCAGCCACTATGGAAAAATGTATGGAATTTCCTCAAAAAACTAAAAATAGAAGTACCATATGATTCAGCAATTCCACTGCTGGGTATATACCCAGAAAAAAGCAATAACACTAATTCACAAAGATACATGCACCCCAATGTTCCTTACAACACTATTTACAATAACAAAGACATGGAAGCAACCTAGTTGTCCATCAACAGATGACTGGATTTACAAGATGTCTCATATATGTATATATATGTGTATATATATGTATGTATATGTATATATATATATATGTGTGTGTGTGTATATAAATATATATATACACAATGGAATATTATTCAGCCATAAAAAGAATGAAATATTGTCATTTTCAGCAATGTAGATGGACCTTGAGAATATTATGCTTAGTGAAATAAGTCAGACAGAGAAAGACAAATACTGTATGAAATCACATGTGTAATCTAAAAACTAATACAAATGAAAGTATATAGCAAGACAGAAACAGACTCACAGGTATAGAAAACAAACTAGTGATTATCCATGAAAAGAGGGAAGAGGAGAAGGGCAAATCTGGGGTAGGAGATGAAGAGATACAAACTACTATATATAAAATAGATAAGCAACAAGGGTATATATATATCATATAGCACAGGGAATTATAGCCATTATCTTGTAATAACTTTCATGGAGTATAATCTTTAAAAACAGTGAATCACTATGCTGTACACGTCAAACTAATATAATATTGTAAATGAACTATATTTCAATTTAAAAAAAAAGTGTGAGCTTCGTTTTACTGTTCTAAAATCAAAGTGTTGTCAGGCCTGCATTCCTTTTGGTGGTTCTAGAGAAGAATCTATTTCCTTGCCTTTTCCAGCTTCTATAGACCAACTAGTTCTGCAGTTTGTGGTCCCTTCCTAGATCTTGAGAGTCAACAATCTTCTGCCTTCTCTAATTTCTGCTTCCATCCTTATACCTTTCTCTCTGCTTTCTGATCCTCCTGTCTCCCTCTGATAAGGACATCGGGCCCACCTACATAATCCAAAATAATCTCCCTATCTCAAGATCCTTAACTAAATCACATTTGCAAAGTCTCTTTTATCATATAAGGTTACATATCCACAGGTTCTGTGGATTATGATGTGGATATGATTAGGAGACCATTATTCAGCTTACCACATAATTTACATCCCTCACTTCACAAATTTGATAAGTACACATATTAATGGCATACTTCCGTTTATTCACCTACTCAATTTTTGTGTAACTGCTGTCATCACCTTTACCTCTATATTGTTAGAAACATTATTTTTACAGTGTTATTATTTTTGCTTTAAACAGACAATTACTTTCAAGTAAATTATAAGAATAAGGAACACATTTTTTTATATTTATCCACATATTTACCATTTTTGGTTCTCTTTATTCCTTCATTTAGATTTGAATTTTGGACTGTTATCATTTCCCTTTAACATAAAGGACATCCTTTAGCAGATGTAATTTTTTTCAGTCCCAAATGATTTAAAAGCTAAAACATAACCTTCATAGAATAAACCTTTTGTATGAGACAGACCCTAGGTTACCCAACAATTACTGTGGTATTTCCAGATAGAGATGACTTAACAGAAAGTTCCTATAGGCATTTCTTTCAATTTGCAGAACACTGTGTTTAAGCACTACCAATTAATTTTTTTTCACACATTGTTTTTCTGATACATAAAAAGCAGTATATTTGGGAGCAACTGTTTTTATTTTCTTGTTCCAAGACATTATGTTGCAAGTGGTATAAAACCAGTAAGAAAAAGAAACAAGGAAGGTGTAAAAGATATAAGATGCATCCATGCAGAGCGCTCAGCTTGGGCTGATGACTGTGTTTTTTGATCTATTAATCTAATTTTTCTGGTTTTGTGTGTGTGTTGCTTGGTTATAATCGTATATTTTGTGTATTCAACACGAAACCAACTGGCTGAACAAGTTGTTCTCCACCAGTCTAAAAAGAGGTTCATGCCATTAGAATTAAAATTTCTAATTAAATATGCTTATTAGACTTCTTATTTGAAAAATTTACCTTTGTCATTAAAGGTCCATATGAAGATTAAGAGATTTAAGACAATTTAACTCTTCTTCATTGCAAAAGCAAACATAAGTACTGCAAGAATAAAAGAATGGCTAACAAGCAGGTAAAGATATTTCCCACTAATTCTGTATCATTAGATTATGTAGTGATAAAAAACAGATGTCAACCAGATATAACTTGGTTTGTGATGCCTCTGATGGAATATGTCCCCATATTTTACAGAGGAGAGAAAACTATGTGCAAAAATACTACGTCTCACCAAATTTCATCATGATGGTCTATCATAATCTCTATTTCCCTAGTAGATGAAAACCTATCCAATGTAAAATCACTCTGGAAATGCTAATGAAACAACAAATTGACAGACAGCTACTAAGAACAAGGCCAGCTGGCAATATGGGAGAGTCCTAAAGCTGAAAAAAGGGAAGCAGTTTTGAGTCATGATTATTAAATAAGACTAGCATATCAAAAACCCTGAGACCATTTTTTTAAAATGTTTATCCTTCCAGCCAGCTTTCTTCTTTTTTTTACCTCCAACAAAGTTGAAATGCCCTGGGAGAGTGAGCATTTACAAACTTTAGCACACTTCAGAATCACCTGAAGGACTTGTTAAAATGCAGATTACCTGACACCACCCCAAGAGTTTCTTATTCAACAGGTTTGAGGTGGAGTCTAAGAATTTGCATGTTATACAGATTCAAAGGTGGTATTGATTCTACTGGTCCAAGAAAGTAGGAATGTAAAAGTGTAGTGATTTCATCCAAGTTAGGGTCTCAACATATGTCAGAAAAGAGGAAACTACCTGATGTGAGATAAACCCAGTAGAAAAATCTTGGACCAAAAAATAGTCACTGTGGGGAATATTCCCACACAAAATGGAAGTGTTTCTGTAAAGAAAACTTAGTAAAAAGTTACATAATTTCTGCCAGAGGCAAATGAAATCATAAGATCTGGGACTCAGCTGTCTTTAGGCAAAAGAGTTCTCACTAGAAGATACCTAGTAATAAATAATTAATATTCCCTTGGGAAATAGTTGAAGTTAGCCAACATACCTGAGAATGAACATGAAAGGGTACAGTAAAAACCTGACCATTGTGTACACTTACTACCTTGTGGAACATTGGAAGTCACCACTGAGGTGACTTTTGTTTCAGATAACTAGGAAGACACCAGAAGATGAAACCTCATAACACCACCCAAAACCAGGTAATTGATCAGAATTCAGTCATTGCAAAGTTAACAGGAAAGAAAGAGAGACAGAGGGACAAAGAATACAATTTAAAAATAGGTAGAGGAAGCAGACAATAAAAAGAAATAAAAGACATCCAATTTGGAAAGGAAGAAGTAAAACTGTTATGTTTTGCAGTTGACTTGATACCATACATAGAAAATTTAAAGATGGACAAGAATTGGTGCAGCCATTATGGAAAACGGTATGGAGGGTCTTCAAAAAATGAAATATAGAACTACCATATGATCCAGCAATTCCAATTCTGTGAAATCACTTTGTCAAAGAGATATGACATGTTCACTTCCATGTTTATTGTAGCATTATTTACAATAGCCAAGACATGGAAACAACCTAAATGTCTACTGACAAATAAATGGGTAGTGAAAATGGATAAAAGAAAAATTTATATAATACTATGAAACCATCAAAAAGAAGGAAATCCTGCCATTTGTGACAACATGGATGAACGCTGACGGCACTATGTTAATTAAAATGTCAGACAGAGAAAGACAAGTACTGCTTTATCTCACTTGTATGAGGAATCTAAAATAATCAAACTCACAGAAACAGAGGTTAAATTTGTGGTTACCAGAGGTGGGGGATGGGGGGGTGGGTGGAAGAAATTGTGAATGTAGTCAAAAGTTACATACTTCCAGTTATAAGAAAAATAATTTTGGGGCATGTAATGTACATGATAACTATGGTCATACTGTATTGTATATTTGAAAGTTGCTAAAAGAGTAAATCTTAAAAGTTCTCATCACAAGAAAAACATTTGTGGCTATATGAGGTGATGGATGTTAACTAAACTTGTTGTGGTAATCATTTTGCAATACATACATATATATATATCAAATCATTGGGTTGGACATATACCTTAAACTTATGCAATATTATGTCAATTATATCTCACTAAAACTAGAAAAAAATAATTTAAAAATGATACATTCTGGGTTTAAGTTTAACTTTGAAAATTCCTAGCCATGTGAAGTCTATTCAAATATTTTATTCTGAGACTTTGTTGGCTTATCTGCAAAACCTGAGGATCTAATTAAAAACAAATAAGCAAACCTTTTGGCAACTCTTTGCAAACTTGAGTTGCTAATGTTATTATAAACTTGTATAAGAGCACCATGTTTATTGGTTGAAAATATTATATAAACCGGAAAGAAAACAAAGATCCTACTACAATGAAAGAAATGGAAGGGAGGAAGGAATGGAGGGAAGGAGGGAGGGAGGAAAGTACTAGACAGAAGGAAGCTAATGTGAAATTGTTGATGAACAGGGGCTAGACTAAGCAAAGTAGAATGTCTGGCTCTCACTACCATTTAAAGTATGAATCTAAAGACCATGAGTCTTTGCTCCCCGAATTTCAGCATTCTTTTACTGGTAAATTTTAGGGAGAACAATGAAGGATTAAAAACATCTGAAGCCCCGACTCACCCCCTGCCCAAAATGTCTCCAGTTGGATAGATAGATTGGGGAATTACACATATAGATGTCAGTTCTAAGGAGTGTATGCTACATGGTCCTCTGATTTGGAGAGGTGTGGTGTCAAAAACAAAAGAGCCAAAGGGCCCCCCATGGGATTCTCAGAAACTTGGCTTCTGCTACAGTTTATTGAAGCAATCATCAAATTTACCCACACTTAGAAGACTATTTTGACACATTTTACAAGTGTCATGTCAAAATTGTGTGCAAAAATAGGTGCCCAAGTGTGTGGTAGTGACAGTGGCAGCAATAACAAGAGAGGGTCACACGGCTTTGGAAGGCACCAAAATGTTTAGAAAAAGGCAATTGTTCCTTTAGTTCACAGAGGTTGATTTTGAGACAGTCAAGGTCCTGGGCTTCTTTTTCCACAAGCCCTCAGTGATGGTGACAATTGGAAAAATGGCAGTATGTAAGATTATGTATGAGGCATGTAGTGGAACATTACAGCTTGGAATGTGCAGTCCCCATAAATAAAGAGTGGTACATGAGGGCAAATTTTGAAGCCATTTGGTAGCAGTGAATACTGGAAATTATGGCATTTTGTTCACCTCATCTGTTCAGATAGTGAAGGTAGATCATCTTATTTTAGGCCAGAAAAGGTAAAACAAATGAAAGACTGTTGGATACTGAACCAGGAGGTAGCCCAATTATCTGCCTTCCAGCTGTAGAATGAGTAGGGAATTGATTCAGCCAAGTAGACAGAAGGGCACCCAAGGCAATTCATTGGAACACTGCAAAAACACTGCATTGTCAAATTCTCATGCTCAATAGATTTGTTATTGAGGATAAGTAAAACAAAAACATACCAAATGATACAGACAGGGAAAAGAGAACCAAAAAAGAAAATGTATAGAAGATTTTAGAAAAGTATTTGGCATTCTCAATTGAATCAGCAAATATACAGCCTCCTTGAAACAGGAACAGAAGGCCCTAAGGAAAGAAAACGAAAATCATGCAGCATTAGATAAATAGGAGATGGATGAGAAGCAGGGTTATAACATGGTAGAAACACTTTCTTTGACTGAACTGTATGGCTAGTCACCTCTTTCTAATATGTGTAAAATCTGTTTTTAAAATATAAATAAAATATTATTTCTGAAGTCAGCTAATCAAATAGTTGAGTCAGCTCTAAGATTTTTCTCAAATTTTCTGTGCAAACTTTCAATTTTTGATTTTCAAGTGTTACATGGAAAAGTCTGTTACAGATTTCTCTTTAATAAAAGACTGTCGGCAGAGAAAAACAAGAGAGAATAAGACCTTTTCCCAGGTCCTCATTCTGCCAGTTTTGTAAAGCAGTATAAAATCACTCTGCAGCTCTTAGAGATAAGGTGGTCAGCAGGGCTTGGAAAGGCTCACCATATGCTCCTCCATGCAGGTCTGCACTTGTTCTTCAGCTACTGTCTGTGGAAGGTATAAATCTTAGCAAGATTAATGGATCTTGTTAGTAGATATGGGCCTTTTCTACTACTGATCATATAACTGTTTGGGCTTTTTTATCAATTTTTTTTTGCCTTAGGGACTTGCAAGTTTTGTATGTGGGAGTGGATAGTGTGAAGGAGGCTAAATATTTACCAGTTTAAGCAGTGGTACTAGATTCTTTGTCTCATATCTTCTAGGTCCAAAGTAATAATTCATGAGTTTATTAAAGTTTTCCCCAAAAACCTACTGCAAAGAAATTATAAATGCCGTAATGAAATTAAAAACTTCAAAAGAGTGAACAAAGAATAAAATTAATACTGCAAAAAAAATTTAATTGTTCCACAGAGGGCAAATTTTGTGAGTTCTCCCATAAATAGTAAAACTAACAGAAAGAAAACACAATGAGGCTTAACTGTGATAATCCCAGAACATGGGTCTAAATAATACATCAGATTATTGAAGAAAAAAAGATAACAAAGAAAACTGAACAGAAGAAAAATTCCTGTGATGAAATTTCTATATTAAGTGCAGAATGAGAGAAATCACTGAATTCCAGTCAAATTTAATTTTAAAAGACCAAATTTCAGGGCTTCCCTGGTGGCGCAGTGGTTGGGAGTCCGCCTGGCGATGCTAGGGAATGCGGGTTCGTGCCCCGGTCTGGGAGGATCCCACATGCCGCGGAGCGGCTGGGCCCGTGAGCCATGGCCACTGAGCCTGCGCGTCCGGAGCCTGTGCTCCGCAACGGGAGAGGCCACAACAGTTAGAGGCCCGCGTACAGCAAAAAAAAAAAACAAAACAAAAAGACCAAATTTCAAAGTATACTGGCAATTTTATATCTCTAAATAAAGAAAATTCTATGTTTATTCAAGCCAAAAAAATACCACACACACATACAAACAAAAGAGTCAAACTTTAATCCAATTTATCCTTTGCAAAGAAGTCAATATAACATCTGTAGGATTTTTAAATGATAAGATTGTGATTAAAAATTTAATATCCAACCAAATTGACCTTGTATTTTCTTTGTCGAACTTTTTTTTTAAGATCTATTATTTATTTATTTATTTATTTAATTTATTTTTGGCTGCATCGTGTCTTAGTTGCAGCACATAGGATCTTTGTTGAGGCATGCGGGATCTTTTGTTGCAGCATGCAGGCTTCTCTCTAGTTGTGGCGTGCAGGTTTTCTCTCTCTAGTTGTGGCACACAGGCTCCAGGGTGTGTGGGCTCTATCGTTTACAGCACACAGGCTCTCTAGTTGAGGCACGTGGGCTCAGTGGGTGTGGTGCATTGGCTTAGTTGCCCCGTGGCAGGTGGTATCCTAGTTCCCTGACCAGGGATCGAACCCACATCACCCGCATTGTAAGGTGGATTCTTCACCACTGGACCACCAGGGAAGTCCCTGTTGAACTATTAATAAGTGCATCATATATTTGACTCTGTTCATCAAACACACATTAGTCTATCACACACTAATTCGTTGGGAGTTAAAGATGGATCAGATATGTTCCTTGACCTTCCAAACATTCCCCCTGGTTGCATAGGGTGTCATGGACAAGTGGAAGGCACGAGGTGGTGGGGAGGAGAGGGAGGTGCATTGGCAGGATGTGGGTGCTAAGATGAGAGTCTTTCCTTTCCACAATCAATACCAGGAAAGTAGAACCAGGAGAGGAGTTGGGGGCGGGGTTGTCATGTGGGACACATGGCTAAACTCAGACATGGTGTGATGCAGTGATGATTCTGCAATGGCAAAGCAACTGGGCAAAGAGAGGCAAAGTGTGTGTGCGTGTGCACGTGCATGCATGTGCACATCCAGTGTTCTGAAATGAGGCAGAGGGAATCTCTGGAGTCACCCAGTTGGAGGGGGGCGGGTGGGAGGGAAAAGGGCAGGTGCAAGGGGCAGCGTAGATTAATGTCATGCAGTCAGGGACTGGCAGCCCAGGACAGGAGCCTCGTAGCAGATGTGAAGGCACATGGCCTGGCTCTGTGGTTCTCCCATGGTGGCTTCTGGGGTTGTGCTAAGAACTTCTTGATGGACTCCCACAGGACTGGTATTGGCCTTCAGTGGAAAGAATGGCTCCCCCTTTAAGTGAGTAAATGCTATCCTCTTCCAGAGTGCATTTCCAAAACCAAATGGTGATGAACTAAAGCTTTATTTTATTTTCTCCTTAATGAGTAGGTTCCTTAGACAGGACACTTGAAGCAGGGAATAACTGGCGACATCATTACATTCTATGTCCACGATGGCATCATACTCATTTAGCTCCAGTCCATTCAGCTTGTATAGCACTGGCTGTGAACAGGTGTCCCACGTCATGACTTTCCATTCCTTTCGGTGCCTGGAATCCCATTTTAGCATGTGTGTGATTTAGAAGAAGGGCATCTAAGCAGAAGGCTTTGCCTGCAGCAAATGTTTCAAAAAGAAAGTGTGAGACATAGAGAACAAACTTATGGTTACCAAAGGGGAAGAGGGGGAGAGATAAATTAGGAGAGTGGGATTAGCAGATACATGCTACTAAATATAAAATAAACAGCAAGGTTCTACTCTATAGCACAGGGAACTATATTCAATATCTTGTAATAAACTATAATGGAAGTATACAGTTATAAGATATATATATCACTGTGCTGTACACCTGAAACTAACACAACATTGTAAATCAACTATTCTTCAATAAAAATAAATAAATACAAAAAGAAAGTGTGAGCAAGGCAACTTCTCAGTGTTCAGCAACAAATTCAGTCCAAATACCTAGGTAGCTGCAAGCCACATCACATTTTCCCTAGAATAAGAGACAGTAGGATAAAAAGTCCCCCCCTGAGTAGCCAGGGCTCCAACTGTCCTTCAAATCCTCCTGCAATTCCATCAAGATTATCATCCCATGGGTGGCAGCAGGGATTTTTAATAACCCATTTAGTAATCCATTTTTCCACCCAGGAATATCTCTTTAGGACAATCACATTCATTTCATTGCTATTCAGTTCCAGACGCAGAAATGTAAAGAGGGAAATCCAGAAATATAATTGGCGGGACAAAGAAAGCAAGAAATGGAACAAAATATTTTCTGAAAGTTACATGGACTTTGTGGAATTTCCTCTCTTAATAGTCCTCAGGCTCATCAAAAATAGGTTGCCCAGCTGCCCTTTTGGGTCCTGCAAAGTGCTCGGTCTTGTACCTCTCCTAACTTGAACACCAAGCTGGGCGGGGGTCCCTTACAGGGCAGCTGCACAGAAACTTCAGGAGCTCAGGGTTGCCAGCCTCCCTTATCTGGTTGCCAGGTTTCCACAGTGCTAGAATAGTAAACAGTTGTTTCTCAGAAACAGAGATGGGGTTATCCACAGCCTCACATGCTAAATTTAATGAAGCTCTTTCCTAACAACCCAGATCAGTGATTTTCAGCTGAGCTGGTGGTGAGACAAAATCCATCTCCAGGGGGTTGGGGGAAGGAACCAGCACATGTACTTTGAGAAAGCTCCCCAGGTGACTTTGTATCCCACCTGCAAACCCCAACACCTCTTCAGAAAACCACTGGCACAGATCTTGGATGCTGGTGGAGGGCCTCTCTAGCTTTTTCTGCAATTTGCCCACAATGCTCCTGACATTTCAGAGTTAACCTCTGAAGCACTTAGGGAAGATGACATAAGCCTGCCTCCCCAATGCTGCCCTGTGAACTTTCTCACACTTGGGAGAGCGTAGCTAAGGAGGCTGAATAGCGTACAGAGAATGAGGTGGGTATAATTAAATATTGACAACAGTTGACTGAATGTCTTAGGTTTGTTCCTTGGAGCTGCCAAAGATTTCAAATGTAAATTTGGATGTCATCAATCACAGCTTCCATAATCTCTGCAGAACAGGGAAGGTTGCACAGCCTGGAGCAAAGGACTGACGGTGGAGGCAGATGCATCCTTCTACTGTCCCATCTCAGACACATCTTCCTGCCTCATATCCTTCTCTCGTGCCACGAGCTTGGGAGGGAAGCTTCCTTCTTACAGAGATGCCTTTGCCACTCCCATCCTTTCACAAGTGTACAGTCACGTTTTCTCGACCTTATATGACATGTGATAATGAAACAGATTGAAGGAGCTGATAGGAGAATCCAGCTGTCTTATCATGTAAGTGGAATCATACAGTATTTGTCCTTTAGTGTCTGGCTTCCATCACTTAATGTTTTCAAGATTCATCTGTGTTGTATCAGAATTTCATTCCTTTTTAAGGCTGAATAATATGCCAGTGTAAGTACATACCACAGAATTTCTCAATTTTTATATCTGCTTGCAGCCAGCATGGCCATATGTCTGAGTTCTCACCAATGAGACCTGAACAACTCCAGTGAGGCCTCTGAGGGAAGAGAGCTGGTCCCCTTGCCCCTCACCAGGGGCTTTCACCTCCTTTCATTCAGTTGGCTAATCCATTCAACTTTCACTCTTGCTTCTTCTCACCTGTATGTGTACTGTGCTGTCTAACCACATAAAGAAATTGGTGATACAGAAAGGGATGGCAAGGGTCTCCTGAATTTCAGACCACGCAAGTACCAGCTTTCAGTGCTCTTCAGTGCCTTCCCCAATTCAGTCGAGATTTATCTAGGCACTAGGGACTTCCCTGGTGGTCCAGTGGTCAAGACACTGCACTCCCAATGCAGAGGACATGGGTTCGATCCCCGGTCAGATGTGGGGAACTAAGATCCTGTATGCCGCACAGCATGGCCTGATTTAGCTGATTCATGGTGTGTTTATTTTTTGTAAATATCTTCTCTCCCTAACTAAATTTTTGCCTTGTATGGAAGAGAATACACTGCATCCTCTTTGTAAATCCCAACATGTAACACAATCCCTGCATGCAAGGAATGCTCCACCAATAGGGTATTTGTCCTCACCATAACCATTAACAGCCTCCCCTTTCACTTTCAGATGTATCCCAGTTTTGACAACAAATTTTCTGGTCAATCTATGAATAAGTGATTGTGGATGGTGATCATGGTGTAGAAGCAGCCTTCATGCTGGATTTTATCTGGATTCTTTTCCCACTCTCCTTTCTTTTCTCCATGTCATGGCCAGATTTTTGATGTTTGTTTCTCTGTGTTCATGCAGGTAGTCTGAGTGCTCTGACATTGACTTCTCTCATGAAGTTGGGGCTTTGTAAGATCAAGTGACTGATGCACAGCAAGCAGAATGCTGAGATGCAAAGGTCTGCAGCAGAGAAAATGTTTATTCACGAGGCAACCAAACGAGAAGAGAGGAGAACAAATATCAAATAGTCCTACCCCAAGGCACAGAGCTCAGATTATTTATGGGATAAGGAGCAGGATGGGTGGAGGTGGCAGGAGCATGGGGAAAGGTGAATGTAAAATCTTGTATTTTCATACTTAAAAAAATTCTCAATAATACAAGAACTCAGAAAATATACCATATGACCATCACAAAAAATTTATTTTAGTTGACCAGAAAATGAACCAAGCATAAATGCTGTAGAACTAAAGGTCATCACCTACAGATGGCCTAGAGGTACATGAAAAGATGATGAACATCACTAATTATTAGAGAAATGCAAATCGAAACTACAGTGAAGTATCACCTCACACAGGTCAGAATGGCCATCATTAAAAAATTCTACAAACAATAAATGCTGGAGAGGATGCAGAATAAAGGGAACCCTCTTGCATTGTCTGTGGGAATGTAAATTGATATAACCACTGTGGAGAAGAGCATGGAGGTTCCTTCAAAAATTAAAAATAGAACTACCATATGACCCAGCAATCCCACTCCTGGGCATATACCCAGAGAAAACCACAATTCAAAAAAGACACATGCTCCCCAATGTTCATTGCAGCACTATTTACAATAGCCAGGTCATGGAAGCAACCTAAATGTCCATCAACAGACAAATGGATAAAGAAGATATGGTACATATATAAAATGGAATATTACTCACTCAGCCATAAAAAGAAATGAAACTGAGTTATTTGTAGTGAAGTGGATGGACCTAGAAACTGTCATGCAGAGTGAAATAAGTCAGAAAGAGAGAAACAAATGCCATATGTTAACACATATATATGGAATCTAGAAAAATGATACAGATGAACTGGTTTGCAAGGCAGAAATAGAGACATAGATGTAGAGAACAAATGTATGGACACCAAGGGGGGAAGCGGGGAGAGGGAGGTAGGATGAATTGGGAGATTGAGATTGACATATATACACTAATATGTATAAAATAGATAACTAATGAGAACCTGCTGTATAGCACAGGGAAATCTACTTCACCTCACTGTACAGTAGAAACTAACACAACATTGTAAAACTATACCCCAATAAAAAAAAATTTAAAAAACACAACATTGTAAAACTATACCCCAATAAAAAAAAATTTAAAAAACTAAAAATAGAACTACCATATGACCCAGCAATCCTACTACTGGGCATATGCCCCGAGGAAACCATAATTCAAAAAGACATATGTACACCAATGTTCATTTCAGCACTATTTACAATAACCAGGACATGGAAACAACCTAAATGTCCATTGACGGTTGAATGGGTTAAGAAGATGTGGTACATATATATAATGGAATATTAGTTAGCTATTAAAAGAAATGAAATTGAGTCATTTGTAGAGATGAAGATGGACCTAGAATCTGTCATACAGAGTGAAGTAAGTCAGAAAAAGAAAAACAAATATCATATATTAATACATATATGTGGAATCTAGAAAAATGGTATAGATGAACCTATCTGCAGGGCAGGAATAGAAAGGCAGACATAAAGAATGGACGTGTGGATGGGGGGGAAGGGGAGGGTGGGATGAATTGGGAGATTAGGTTTGACATAAATACACTACCATGTGTAAAACAGGTAGCTAGTGGGAACCTGCTGTATAGCACAGGGAGCTCAGCTCAGTAATCTGTGATGACCTAGATGGGTGGGATGGGGGGCAGGGAAGGGGGTCCAAAAGGGAGGAGATATATGTATACATATAGTTGATTCACTTCATTGTACAGCAGAAACTAACACAATATTGTAAAGCAATTATACTCCAATAAAAATAAATAAATAAACAATAATTTTACAAAAAGAAATCATCACCTAAAAATAAACTAGAAATAATTGTCTGAGCATTATTATAGACCAAAAGGATACTGTTGGAAGAAGAGTATGATTTATTGTAAAAGCAAAAAATGTAGAAGTCATGAGAGCTGGCACTGAACCTCATCTCCACCAACATCCACAGGCAGATTTTCCTGTGATCTTTAGTTTCTTTAATTTTACTGAAATGTTAGACATAAAATAATAGAATGCATGTTGAGACTTTATAAAGTATTATTTAAAATGAAATGAGTTTTTGTCCCTCACTTATGAGCTCACAAATTTCCAACAGAATAAATACTGTTTTGTGTTGATTAACTACAATCATATTGAATTTCTCCCCATGCTACAGCTAAAAAATAATTGTATTTGAAATAACATTATTTTACTGGTGAAAAGGATATTACTCATAAAAATTAAAAATGTAAAGAAAGAGAACCTGAAGGAAATAAGAACATATGTTGATAAATCAAACTCTTGATCTTTGCTCTAAATCCACTTCCCTTGCAATCTTTCTCATCTTGGTAAATTGCAATTTCACTTTTCTGGTTGTTCAGACCAAACCTTTAGGCATACTAATTGACTTCTCTTAATCCTCTGGATACCTTGTTGGTTCCATCATCAGCATACAGCTAATATCCAAGCACTTCTCACCACCCCCAAGCTACAATCCCAGTCAAGAGCCATGAAATTGGTTTCTCTGCCTTCATCCTTACCCTGTGTCTGTTCTCACAGAGCAACCAAGGTGATCCTTTAAAAAGTTAACTCATTAAATCTCTCCTCTGCTTAAACCCCTCAAACGCTTGTCAACTACCTCACCCCAGTAAAAGCCTTGCTATAGGGCCTTTGTACTTACTGTTTGCTCTCCCTAGAAAGCTCTTGCTCCAGGCTTACACTTGGCTCTCTCCCTCAACTCCTTCAATTCTTTGTTCAAACGTCAGTTTTTAAGTAAGGTTTCCCTCAAAGCTCTATTTTAATATGTAATCTTTCCCCATGCACTCCCATTCTTCCTTCCTGGTTTGTTTTTTTTTTTCCATAGCACATATTACATCCTTTAAAACACATATTTTACTTTTTTTGTCTGTCTTTTTCCAGTAGAATGAAAGCTCCATGAGGGCATGGATTTTTCTGTTTTACAACTCTAGCACTTAGAGGAGTGCCAATAATAGATGCTTCACAACTCTAGCACTTAGAGTGCCAATAATAGATGTTTCACAAATATTTGTTGAAAATAAATAGCTTCAGGATAGTCTCCATTTTAGTATTCTGTTTTTCAACTTTGCACAATTGACATGAATTACTTATATAATAAAAAAAGTTAAACAAAGCATAAAGAAAGTCATATATGGGTATATAATTATCAAAACATTAAGAATAAAATAGAAAAAAAATCTAAGAAAATATTAGCAGGTCCAGAGAATTTACTGTATCAAGGTTTAGCCCCCAACTATTCACTTGTTATCTTGAAATATGAGTGATTTTTCAACTGTTGTCTATGAAGCTGTCCTTTTCAGACACACTTTTTGACAAATGTAAATTTTAAAAGTTTATCTGATATTTAAAGTAAAAGTATAAAAATTAAGGTCATTTTAGTTGGAAAAGAATAAGTTGATAGGATAAAAATTCTACAATGAACAAACAAGCCAGTGACCCACCTTTTTTTTTTATGGATTAAAGAAGCTGTTAATAATGTCAGTTTTATAGTAGTAATAACCTACTGAGTGTAAGAGGTTTAGGATGAAAACAGCACAAAATTAAATTAGTTTCCTTAGTATTTGATTTAAAGTGAGAAAACTTTGTTTACAGAGGAAGGCTTTATTTTGTCTTTTCACCTACCATTTGTCTTTCCTTAGCAAAGATGACCCAGGGGCTGAGGTTGCCCTTATAAGTTAATTTGGTTTTTCCTTAACATCAATTAGTCACACACACATGTGGTAAAACAAGCAAAAGAACGTTGAGTTTTCATACAAATCAAAACAGGAAAATTGGTTTATTTTTCAATTGTGGAACTCACTGAGGAACTGATTACCTGGTGTGGGTTTGGTCAAATGTTGTATTCCTTAGCTGATGCTCAAAGTACTAAAAATCCTCCTGTGGGAACATATTGTCTCTCCCCTTAATTCTAGCCTTCAGACCCTGTTTTGCACCAATTGCCAGTCTCTGGCTGGTTGCCCATCTCAGAGAAGTCCCTGGCCATGAAACCCACTCCTTTTCATCTCACCATGATGCCCTTTCTATCCACCTAGTGGATCTGTTCTCATGACTAACCCTGCAGGTGAATATTTACTAATGTTGAGGTTACATGGGGTCTGATAAATATCAACTCTCTGCTCTGCCTACGTTATAATTTCAAGTTAAATCAAAAATTGTTAAGTATCTCCCGTTGAGTGTGAACTGTACAGTGACTTGTTTCCAACAATCACGTTATGGAAAAAAGGAGTGGAAGGAGTAACTTTACAGTTTTGCTAAACTTGGAAAACACTACCTTGGCCAGGTTATCAAGGTTTATATCATCAGTGATAAGTCATGTTGATAGCATGGACTCCAGTCTGGTGTGATGAGGGCAGCACTTCACCTCTATGGTATTCTTCCTCAAATCCATAATCTCTTTCTAACTATGAGAGAAACAGCATACACATTCAAATTGACCATTCTATTTAGTTGGCCAAAAAGTTCATTCGGGTTTTTCCATAATATCTTATATACAAAATATTCAACCATCTCAAAACTGTAAAAGTTATAAAAAACAAGGAAGGTCTGATTGTTCTAGACCAATTGATGAAAAATTTGATCCTGGAACAATAAAAGGGCATTAGAGATAAAAACTAATGAAATCTAAATTAAGCCTAGAATGCAGTTACTAATTATCTACCAATGTTTGTTTCTTAGTTGTGACAAAATTACCATGGGAATATAAGATGTTAAGAATGGGGAAACTGTGTCAGGTTATAGGAACTATCTATACTACCTGTCCAACTCTTCTGTAAATGTAAAACTATTTGAATAATCATACAGAGTGAAGAAAGTCAGAAAGAGAAAAATAAATACTTTATGGGATTTGAGGACACTGGGAGGGGGAAAGGTAAGCTGGGATGAAGTGAGAGAGTGGCATGGACTTATATATACTACCAAATGTAAAATAGATAGCTAGTGGGAAGCAGCCGCATAGCACAGCGAGATCAGCTTGGTGTTTTGTGACCACTTAGAGGGGTAGAATAGGGAGGGTGGGAGGGAGATGCAAGAGGGAGGAGATATGGGGATATATGTATATATATAGCTGATACATTTTGTTATAAAAACAGAAACTAACACACCATTGTAAAGCAATTATACTCCAATAAAGGTGTTAAAAAAAACACACACACACACTTGCAGTTAAAGACAGCAATAACTATTTCCAGACTCTAAGTGGAATTTTTTTTTTTTTGCCTTCTCTATAGGGGAAATGTTATTTGTTTCCTCCACAGAATTATTCTGATTGTAGTGTTCTTTGTAAATGAACATTAAAAATAAATGCTACTTAGCATGGAGCTGAACATTAAAAAAAAAAGTAAATAAAATGGAAATCAAAATAATCCTTTTATTACTGATAGAGCCTAGGTTGTATGAGATGGCTTAAGTGTGAGGTGATATAGAATTTTTAATTACAAAACCAAAATAAGCATACTTGCCAGAGTTACAGAGCTACACAGGACACTGCAGTCTTCCCCAGGTGGGACCTGACCCTCTAAACGCTTAGAGGAGCAGAACAGAATGGATACAATTTACAGGTAACTGGTTTTCAAGAACAGTAAAAGGGTGGATGTGTGCATGCCTGGTTCCTCTCTCACAATCATCAAGGGTAAGTCGTGTTCCAGCTATAGAGAAGAGTGAGAAGGTAAAGACAGATCCAGAGTATAAATCTAATGGAGCTGCCTGGAAGGAAACAGGAATAGGGAATAAGTGCCCCTTCTAACATTTCCTCAGTTTTTAATCTCTTAGTCATTTGAGCTTTACAATCATGATGATGGTCCTGCAAGGTATAATTATCTCATTGTTAAGGAGATGATGAGAATTTTCTTTGCTTCCACCTTCATGAAGCTATGGTCAATGCTAATGTCTTGTTATGATCAGCCTGATTGGTAGTGTTGATTTTGCCTCCAAAATGTACTGAAATACTTTCAAGCAGCACCTCAATCAAAAAAAAATCTGAGACTACTCTCTCCAATATTGAGACTTTCTCTCCTATTCTATTTCTCATCCTATAAATTGTCCGTGTTACCCATAAAAGCTAACAGAGGGACTTCCAGTTTCAGTTCCAACCTATAAAGATCTTGGAAGTCATCAAAACTGTTCTTATAACAGGAATAAGCTGAACAGTTGAAAATCAATGACTTTTCTTAACTAATTTGAGAACTGAGGTCACACGGAAAATCACCACCCTGAAATCTAGAGACACAGATGAATACAAGATTCATAGATGAGATATGCAGACTAGACCAGACCTATAACATAGTAGGAACACAGATAATTCTGACAAATTGTTGGAGACTGAAGAGCATGGATTACTGTGACAGTGAGAAAATCCTGGGGGCTTTACCACCAGGAATCCAGCTACGCATGGTGAAGAGTAGAGAAAGATTCTTTCTGGGTCTGGCTAGGAAAGAAAAGATAATCATTATAAAACACATTCAGTCCATTCTCCCTAACAAAGGACAATTCTCCAGTCAGAAAGACTTTCCCATAGTCTTATTTCACCTCCAGGTAAGGCATTTCTACCACTGTAGCCCCCTCTAGCCTTTCTGTCTCACTGAAGAGAGGGAAATGGCTATAAAACACCCATGAAGACCCAGGAACACAGTCCCACTAAAAATGGAGATTTAACCAAAAGATTACAAAATGTTTCTCTTCTTCCATGACTTTTCACCACACTTATGGCGCTCCAATATAATAACAATGGATTACAGCTGAAAGAGCTGCAAGACACAGAGTCTCTCTGAAGAGGAACCTTAGGGAAGCCCAAAGTCAACAGGGAAGACAAATAGAAGGACACTAGAGGAACTGAAAGCCTCTGGCACCTAGAGGTACAGGAAAAATTAAACTTAGCCAAACTCCTAGTCAGATTAACATAAAACCTCACACTAATGGCCTATTTACCTATTTGTATCACCCAACATATCATGTCTATCTTCCAACAAAAAATTACATAGCTTGCTAAAAGGCAAGAAAAAAGCACAGTCTAAAGAGGAAGCAAGCAGTAAAACTAGACTGAAGTATGATACAGATGTTTGAATTATTAGAAAGATAATTTAAAATAACTATGATTAATATTTAAAGGGCTTCAATGAAAAACAGTAGACAACATGCAAGAACAGATGTGTACTATAAGTAGAGAGATGGAAATTCCAGTAAAGATTCAAAAGCAAATACTAGAAATCAGAAGCACTGTAATAAAAATTTAAAATGCTTTTGATGGATTCATTGGTAGACTGGGCAAGGCTGAGGCAAGAAATCAGTGTGTTTGAAGATAATCAAAAGAAACTTCCCAAATTGAAATGCAAAGAAATAGAATGAAAAGGAAAAGAAAAGAAACTGAACACAAAGACAAGGAACTGCAAGACAATTTTAAAAGTAGTAACATAGGTGTGATTGGAATACCAGAAAAAGAGAGAAAGTAGCAGAAGAAATATTTGAAGTAGTAATGAGAATTTTCCAAAATTACTGACAGAAAACAAACCACAGATCCAGGAAATTCAGAGAACACCAAGCAACAAAACTATCAAAAACCTACACCTAGGCATTTCATATTAAAACCACAGAAAACCAAGATAAAAAAAAAATTTGAGTGAAGTCAGAAGAAAAATATGATCCATGAAAGAAATAATTGATAAGTTGCATTTTGTTAAAGTTAAATATTTCTCCTCTGTGAAAGGCAACATCAAGAGAATGAGAAGATAAGCTAAAGATTGGGAGAAAATATTTGCAAATAAACATGTGATGAAGAACCTTGTATATCCAAAGTATATAAAGAAATCTTAAAACTGAGCAATAAATAACCTGATTAAACAAATAACCTGATTAAAAAGTGGGCAAAAGATCTGAACAGGCACCTCACCAAAGAAGATAAACAGATGGCAAATAAACATATGAAAAGATGCTCAACATCATGATATCAGAGAAATGCAAATTAAAATAAAAAAGAGATACTACTACATACTTATTAGAATGGCAAAAATACAGAACACTGACAATACCAAAAGCCAACAAGGATTTGGAGCAAGAGGAATTCTCATTTATTGCTCATGGGAATGCAAAAATGGTACAGCCACTTTGGAAAACAGCACGGCAGTTTCTAAACATAACTAAATATTCTCTTACCATACAAGCCAAGAGTCACACTCCTTGGTACTTATCCAAATGAGCTGAACACTTATGTCCACACAAAAACCTGTACAAGGATATTTGGAGCAGCTTTATTCACAATTGTCAAAACTTAGATGCAACTAAGACATCCTTCAGTAGGTAAATGGATAAACTATCTACATGAACTATTATTCAGCACTAAAATGAAATGAGCTTTAAAGCCATGAAAAGACATGGAAGGATTTTAAATGCATATGACTAAGTAAAAGATGCCAGTCTGAAAAGGCTACATACTTTATGATTCCAACTATATGACATTATGCAAAAGGTAAAAGTTACGGAAACAATAAAAAGATCAGTGGTTGCCAGGAGCTGAGGGGAGAGAGGGATGACTATGTAGATTGTAGAAGATTTTTAAGGCAGTAAAAGTATTCTGTATGATACATAATGATGGAAACATGTCATTATACATTTGTTCAAACCCATAGACTATACAATGCCAAGAGTGAACCCTCATGTAAACTATGGACTTTAAGTAATTAAGAATGTGTCCTTGGGCTTCCCTGGTGGCGCAGTGGTTGAGAGTCTTCCTGCCGATGCAGGGGATGTGGGTTCGTGCCCTGGTCCGGGAAGATCCCACATGCCGCGGAGCGGCTGGACCCGTGAGCCATGGCCACTGGGCCTGCGTGTCCAGAGCCTGTGCTCCACAACGGGAGAGGCCACAGCAGTGAGAGGCCCGCGTACCGCAAAAAAATAATAATAATATAAAGAATGTGTCCTTGTAGGTTCATAAGTTGTAACAAATCTATATCTCTGATCAAAAATGTTGACAATAAGAGAGGTTGTGTATGCATAGGGACAGGGCATATATAGGAAATAAATGTACCTTTTACCTAATTTTGCTCTGAACCTGAAACTGCTCTAAAAAATAAATTCTATTTTATCAATAAAGTCTACATATTTTTTAAATACAATATATTGTCTTTGTTAGAAAAAAGTATTTGTTTTATCTTGTCAGGTTGCCAGCCAGTCTGCCAGATATCTAGAGTCTATAAACACCAGATATATTGAAATATAAACTTAAACATTTTGGAGATTAAATACCTGCCCTCCTTTTACTTCCTCTTTCAATTCTAGCTGGCATTTGTTTTCCTATGATATCCATCTAACGTTTGTCTTTAAGATGTCCCATCTTGAGAAAGATGAAATCAGTAACTTCTGGATCTGTGAAAAGAAATCATTGCTCACAAAATCTTTTCTGCTTTCATTCTCCTGAGATGGATAATACCACCCATCAGGCAATCTTTTCCTTATAATCTACCCGTCCACTGTTACAACCTCTTATTAAGGCTAACACCTACCTGGATCTATTGAGTCACTCTTGGTGCTCTACATATAAACCCAGGTAGTTTAAGGTAAAAATGCAACAACCTGCACACTAAGACCCACTTATTCAGCATCTTCTGAGACTTTCACTCTTACTTAAGGTACTTAATATTGAAGAGTCACTACTCAATTCCCATTCTATATTATTTTAATTGGAGGAGTTGGAAAGCTACAATCTACACTCACCAAACTCACATGCAGCTGGGATTCTTAATGCAAATTAGGTTCTACCAATTAGATGAACTCTTGTCAGACTAAGTAAATGAACATAAGGCAGAGGTCATCTTCCTATGGCTCTTAGACAGTGTTTCTTGCAAAAAAAAGAGTTTAGAAATGTGTGGCTTTCTTGGGTAGAATTTCAGTGCCTATTTTCCAGTCTCCTGAGTATGAAAAGCAGTGTGATAGTGGCAATAGAGTCTTGCTATAATATAAGTTTAAGTGTTATATCAGAGGTAGTATCTTTCTCGGTGGATCAGCCCTATATTGTCTTGTAAATTTTTTCAGGAGGTCTAACTGAGAACTTTTAGTTCTTTCAGTATGTCCAATAATCTTCAAAACACCTATATATTTCATCAATTCTAAAATCTATCTTTTCCTATTTTTACCTTTCTGAATTTGGGGTACATACATCATGTAATCAGTGGCATTACTATAATCACTATTAACCATGCAACATTATTGGCACAATTTTTAAAAAGTTCTTCCATTGACAACTTCTCTTAAGATCAAGAAAACACCAGCATCAACACATCTTAGGGTAATTTCAATTATAAATCCCATGATAACTTGAGGTTCGTAGAGTATCCTGTGTCTTCTGCACTAAACCATCATAGAAGAGTAGGTGAGACTCATGAACCATGTACTCTGGGTCTTATGAATATTGGCCTATCCCTATAAGCTGAAAAGAGTCCCTTGTTTGTGGAAAAACCATATTAAGTTGTAGTGTCTTGTCATTGTGAAAATCCAATATGACTAAAGCTACCTGCCTAGGTTAGAACAGTTAAAAGTGAGTCCTTGACTGTAAAATCCAGCCACATGGAATAATATAAACCATGGCAAAGTTCAAAAATCCAGTTTGAAGAAACAACATCAAACTAAAATTACCTAGTCAAGGTTATTTTGCTCATCAAAAGTCAGGTTTTACCTTTCTGTCAATATTCTTGAAATCTTCACTAGAATTTGGTGGTTTAAGGGGTCTAATAAATAACATCCATTTTTCCTGCCCATGTTTCAAATAATTTGAAAAATAAGATCCAAAAAATTTTAAACAGATACATAAAGATCAAGATATCAACATTATTAATAAAGTTTTGATAAAACATCACTTAGGCATGTAGCAGAAATGGTCTGCCTTATACTAAAACCCAGAATAGACAGATTTACCATTCACCACAGGCAGCATTGAACAACCTCATTCCTTCACACATGGTGCTCTGCCCCTTAAACAGGCAGCATGAAATGTGTTTTCTTCAGGCCGCAGCCTCCCAAGAGTAGGGAAGAAAGATGAGGTGAGTTCACATGCCCATTTTTACCCCAAATTGCAACGACATTCACAAAATAAGAAAAGAAGGGAAAAAGTGATAAATAATAAAAACCCAGCCTACAGTCTCAAAGAGGCTTTGTTCTAGAAACTAATCATAAAGGCAGGGACTTTGTCTTCATTTATGCTATGTTCTTGGCACCTAAACCACTTCCTGGCACTTAGTGAAGCTCAGTGTTATTAGTTGAATACTTATAAAATGAAAATTAAAAAAGGTAGATTCATGTTAGCCTCTTTTTTTCCTAAAATTAGGCTAAAAACTCAGAATAAGAAAATTGTTTAGTCATGTCATTTTCCTCAAGAAAAATATCACCAGCAAATAACATTATTTACCCAGAGGAGGTGCACTCAGCTCAACTCCTCTTCTATCCCCTACTTCTGCCTGCTGCCAATAAGCATCATCGAGCCAAAGAGGATCCAAAGGATTTCATGGAGCCTTCTTCTGGCCCAAAGCACTCCCAGATGCTTCTGCCTGGCCAATAGTCCCAGACTCATTGCAGATTTAGCCACTTCAAATGTATAATTAAACAGATTGATCACAAAAAAGAATGAAAAACATGCAAATGAAAAGGAACTAGAAGTAAAGACTCTCATTGCACAACCTCTAAAGGAATTGAAGAAATTATAATGCTAAGTCTTTATCTTTATAAACTACACTACAAATCTCCCATTATTAGGCCTGTCCTAAAAAGTTGATATATCCAGAAAAGATAAAATCTCTAAAATCTCTAAAATCTCAAAAAGATACATGCACCCCAATCTTCATAGCAGCACTATTTACAATAACCAAAACATGTAAGCAATCTAAGTGGTCTCCATTGACAAATGAATAGATAAAGAAGATGTGTGGTGTATATGTATTTTTATATATATATATATACACACACACACACAATGGAATATTAGCCATAAAAAATGAAATAATACCATTTGCAGCAACATGGATGGACCTAGATATTATTGTACTAAGTGAAGCAAGTCAGACAGAGAAAGACAAATATATGATATCACTTATATGTGGAACCTTAAAAAGTGATACAAATGAACTTATTTATAAAACAGAAACAGATTCACAGACATAGAAAACAAACTATAGTTACCAAAGGGGAAAGGGGGGCAGTGATAAATTAGGAGTTTGGGATTAACAGATACATATACTATATTTAAAATAAATAAACAATAAGGACCTACTGTATAGCACAGGGAACTATATTCAGTGTCTTGTAATAACCTATAATGAAAAAGAATCTGGAAAAAAAAGAATATATATATTCAGTATATATGTGTGTGTATATATATATATATATATACACATATACATATACTGAACCATTTTGCTGTACACCTGAAACTAACACAACATTGTAAATCAACTATACTTCAAATTTTTTTAAAAGTCAGTGATAATCACATTGTCTGCAATGCTGCCAGGTTATAATTAAACATTAAAGGTCTCTACATACAGGCCCTGGATGGGGAGATTATCTTCTACAGGAACAAACAGTGTAAACTCTTCTCTCTTTTTGAAAGTTATTTTGCCAATTGTCAGCTAAAATTTAGTTTAAAAATTAAAGAAACTTAATCTAAAATGTTGCTATGGCATTTGCCCAGGTAGATGTGAGAATAAGGTGAAGACAAAATGAAACTGGAAAACATAACATTGGGCTTCTTGCTTTGCTTTAGTTTAGTTTTGTTATTGTTTTAACTGTTTGTGACAGATCTGATTAAATTCTGAAGTCATATTGGAGTAAAAAGTAATACTACATCTACCTATTAAGCATAATTAATATTGAAATTCTACATATTTGGTATCAAATGTCCAATGCACAATTTGGTTAGCTGTGTTCATGTATCTAACATCTCTCCCCATATTCTTTAATTTGGAACACACATCACTGTATTTCTGTTTATCTTTTTTACTGTGTATTAAACTGGAAAGTTCTAAAAGATTAAGATGTCTTTTTTTTTTTTTGCCTGATTATATATAGCATGACATATAGTACCTGCTTATATATTGGGTTGGCCAAAAAGTTTGTTCGGGTTTTTCCATAAGATGTTACGGAAAAACCCAAATGAACTTTTTGGGCAACCCAACAAGAATTTAATAAGTAATATATACATTCTACAAACATTTCAAGGTAATTAAGAGTTTGAAAAATTTTAATCTTTTACATAATTAAGTTTCTCAACTTACAGTACACTTTAGTTAATACATGAGAACTTCTTCATTGCCTATACAACATAAAAATCTATAAGTCCTATTACAAATCAAAAAATTATTACTTCTAATTTAAGTGTATTTAAACTTAAAATGGTAAAACTTTAGTGGACTTTTAAAGGTAATCTAAAGACTTTATAACACTGTACTGGGTAGATGACTATCTATTATTTAAAATGATGAGGGAAAATGAGTTAAGGATCTTCAAAGTAGTCAATTTAGGGTTCACAAGACATACAGAAAAGTCTCCTAAATATCCAACTCAGAAAGCCATTTTGAACTCCAGGCCTAGTTGTAATTGCCCCCTGAATCTCTCCCCATACCAACATGTCTGCAATGCTTTCACTAAAATACAAGCCCCTATTACCTTCAAAATCAACCTGACTCCCAGAAACAAGGTCAGGATAGGGTCACTGAAGATAAAGGTACAGGCCTCATATATGTAAAGTTATCTACCCTCATATAGCTCACACCAACTTGTGACCTTATTAAGGGTCACAATACCAGACT
This sequence comes from Leucopleurus acutus, assembly GCF_964270905.1. Taxonomy (NCBI): domain Eukaryota; kingdom Metazoa; phylum Chordata; class Mammalia; order Artiodactyla; family Delphinidae; genus Leucopleurus; species Leucopleurus acutus. The sequence goes on along the minus strand of NC_139152.1, from coordinate 27,868,102 downwards.
TTTCAGGCTGTCTGCCACTCAACCCAAAACCGAATTCATAGTCCCCTTCTCAATTCACTAGAAATTGGACAGGCCCTTGCACATGCTCAGATCTTTCCATGGACATGTAGCAAGAATAAATTCATACACAACACAGGTAGAATTTCCAGGTTTCCCAAACATCATAGTCTTTGCCTCTTTCTAGTTCCTTTCTCAGGCTAATTTCCTAAGGTCACATGCAGACTCAGGACAGCTGGGCAGTAATGACATAGGGGAAGGAGTCTTCCAGCATTATATTACATGCAATTTACTACATATTATATTTCTGCTGCATCACAACTGATCTGGAAAACCTAAATGCATCTATTGCTTTGGTGATTGTGAGTTGATGTAGTTTATTTTGCCTTAAGCAACACAATAGATGGGAAATTCAACTCATTATCTGGAGGCTTAGGATAAGCTTTTGAAAAAAGGTCTCTGAAAGAGCAGTGGATCAAAACACCCTCCCTCAAAAGTGCTCCTTTTCCTGTGCTCCTTAAATTGATAAAAGACACCACCCAGTTTCCCAATCTGGAAAGCTACAAGGTATCTGAAATTACTACCTCTCTCTTAAATATGCATATGATTAAGGATAAAAGTTCACTGAAGGTAATTTCCTAAATAACTATAAAATTCATTTCCTCACTACCATCACCAGCACTTCTGCCTCTCTGGTCTGAGTTGCTTCAACAGCCTGCTAACAGGCTAACATTCTTTCCTTCAGCCGTTCTAAGCTACTTGCATTTCCTCAAATATACCACACTCACATTTGTTTAGACTGAACTACCACACACTCTCTCTCACTGAACTTAAAGTTCTTTTAACACTTAAACTAAGATTAAACCTTCCAGCAAGACCTTTTAAAAATTCTAAGACTCTCCCAACAAGACCCAAACTCAATATCAAATTT